>NC_079517.1:14004921-14014989 GCF_000801105.2 Raphanus sativus
AAGACGAAAGTAACCGAACCCTAATTGTCTCTGTTTCAGTCTCAATGGCTGAAACCACCACAGAGGTTTGTTTATAGTTTTCGATTGCTATTTCATAAAGTTATGGGTTTTGAGTTTTGACTAATGTTTTTGGTTTTCTGCAGGGAGCTTCCCAAGTGGTAAAATCCGTTAGGTTTAGCTTCATGACAGAGGAAGATGTCCGAAAGCATAGCGTTCTCGAAGTTACAAACCATGTCTTACTCGATAACGTTGGGAGATCCTCTCATGGGTCCTATGGAAGATAGATCATGGTAAAGACTTCTCCCTTTTAAGGTCTTTTATGCAAAGAAAAGACTTGATTTTTTATTCCCTTTATCTCTTGCTTGAACATGTTTGTCCCTTTTAAGTCATACTAGAAATCCTCTTGTTTAGGTCCTATAGGGTCTACTAGACCGATTTTTAGAACATTGGTTAGGGAGTTTATAGCTTCCATGATTCTCTATTCATTATGTTTGCTTAGTTTGAGGTTTTACATTCCCTATTAATGCAAGATATTCACTGTGAAACCAGTTTCTTCTACTCTTTGATCAATGAAGTTTTGAGATTTGTTTTGTGTGATCTCTTTTGGTTTTGTTAATTGGCAGCTAAGAAAGAGAAGGACTTGCTGCGGAAATCGAAACCTCATAGTATTGAACTAGCTAGTCAGAGTAAGCTTAGAAGAATCTCGCTTAGAAGACACTGCAAGGATTCAGACGATGGATATGGAGTTGTTGAATTGCTACAAAGAAATTGGTAAACTCCCTATCTGAGCTAGCAATTTAGTCTCTTTCTGAACTATTAACTCTTAGCGTGTATTATGCTTTGTCTTGTAGGTTACTTGCGAGATCTACTGATTTTTAAAAGCAAGGAAGTGAATTATCTCAACGAGCACGTTCACAGTCTTGAATCCAAACTGACTGAACCAGGGAACTTGGAAGAAGAAGTTAAGCTCTTGAGAGAGGATTTGTAAGACCCAACACAGATGTTATTCAGCCATGGGACTCCTGCATCATTCGAGTTGTATCAAAAATAGCACTGCTAATCTCATTCTTTTGATGCAAACTGATCTTTTGACATGGTTTCTATTTCGTTTGGGTGATTATACTGGAAGCTAGTTAGGTCCGGTTAGACCACCTCTGTTTTGTTAGGGTGATTATCCAAAGGTGTCTGCTTGAGAATGATTTTGATTTTAATTGACAGGTATGTGCTTGGTGATGGTTTTTGAACTTTTTGTGTAGTCTTGCCATCGAGGATTTGCTGGCTCTGTTTGTGGAAGTGAAACATCTTAATTGTTTGCTTTGTATATGCAGAGCAATGGATCAGAAGAAGCAAGCTTCCCTTATGCAGCTTCCTCTGCTTCTTACAAGCCTCCATCGACCACGGCTGTAGCAGAGAAAGTTGCAGAGGCTGCAGGAAAATTGTCAAGGAATGTGTCTATGATACAGAGGAAAGGGTACACAAGCGACGAGGAGCTTGAGAAAAATTGTCAAGGAATGTGTCTATGAATCTATAGCTATTTCTTTTATGTAATTTTTCAAGAACCGTTTGGGAGATTTAAGAGAAAAAGATGACACTGTTATATGCTTAAACAAGCATCCTTTTAACCCCTAATTATAATCATAAAATCTAAAACTCAAACTTTAAATTTTTATATAAAAATGCAGTTCGATATAAATATACTAATGAAACCCACATCCATCTAATACCCTAAATTTAATACCCTAAACCCTAAAATTCAAACTTAAATGATATTCTAAATACTAAATAAAATATTTTCAGATTTTAAACCTATTTAACTAAATTCTGGATTCATATATAGTTATAGGGTTTAAACCCCTAAACATGCACTTTACAGCTTGAATAACATAAACCATATTGTAATTTTCAAACTTAAAAATTTTATAACTTTATAATTTATTGTTTAAATCTTAATTTTATAACATAAACCATAAAGTCTTCAATCAAACTCTATACCCTAAACATAGACATTAAAATTCCATTTTTTCATAATATAATTTCAATCTTAACATTTAAATTTATAATTTGATTAATTTAAAAATATGATCTCAAATTTAAATTCTAAAACTCAAACATTGAATCTTAAATCTGTAACCCTAAATATAATACCCTAAACCCCAAACTTGACACCCTAGACTAACTTCAAACATAAATCATACACTCATTAAAATATAATCTTCAGTTCTAAATTTTAATAATTTAACAAATTTCAAATATATTATATTTTATATGTTAAATTATAATCTCTAATATTTCATAGATCCAAACATGAATCCTACATACATATATACCCTAAACCTTGCATATATACTTCAAATCATGTATCTCAAAACATTAAACCATATTACATTTCTCAAATACATTTTTAAACTGTAAACTTAAAAACTCCAAATATATTTCTAAACTCAAGCCATATAATTAGTTTAAAATCTTTAGTTCTAAACCCCAAACCACAAATCTCATATTAAACTATATCATAAAACATTAGAATTTTAGTTTTTAATATTTAATCAATCATACAATATGTCAAAATTTTGATACAAAATTTAGATTTCAAGTTTAAATTAAAATATCAGATTATTTCTAGTTTTAGATAATTTTTATAATAACTATAAATAAAAAAGAAGATAATTAGTATGGTTTTTTGCGAGCCATTGATGAAATCAGATCAAAGGCCAAAAATAACTGCTTAATCAATCCTCGTCATTCTCTTCTATTGGTTAGACGTGGATAACCATTTTAGCCGTTAGATGGTATCGAATCCAACGTATGATATTAATTGGATTTCTCTTTTATTTTTTAAATTATTTTCCCAGATCTGCACGTTAGAAACGAGAGAGATAGAAAGAAGAGATGGAGATGGTCGATTGAGAGAGAGACTGATTTCTAGGGTTTGCTGATTGATTCTCTTCGTGTTCTGGATATTCCTTTGTGCAAAAAAAAAGAGGATTGATTCCTCGTCTGCTTTCGGTCCTCTCAACAAGCGATCTAGGGTTTGTTCTTCCTCTTATTTTTTCAATTAGCTAAGTTTCTTTCGTTTCTCGTTTCTCGTTTCTCTAGCTCTATCTGGTAAGAATCATCAAGTTTTATCAAAGTTTCATTCTTTTTATATTTGTGTTCCTGGGTATTGCAGAACAGACAGTGGATGATTTACAAGGCTTCAAGGCTTTGTTTCATTTTCTTTTGTCCAGAACAGAGGGGGTGGTCGTGAATCCCACATGTACCTCTCTATCTCTCCCTTTATTCTCTCTCTCTCTCTCTCTCTGAAATCTGATATTTTTTTTCTTGGTAAAGGTGGTGGTCGTGACAGAGCTTGTGTTCATGACCATAGAAGGCGTTCGTGAGCAGTGGAGGCGTTTCTGAGAAAATGTAGTGGTCATGAGCAGAGGAGGCAGCGGCGGTCGTTAGAAGAGGAGGTAAGGCGAAGTCTCGGTAGTGATGGATATGGCGGCTATGCGACCATGAAAGGAGGAAAGAGTAGCAGCTTATTCATAGATAGAAGTTGTGCGGCGGAGGCAGATCGGGGGAGGCGGTGGTGCAAAGGAGTTAGGGTTTTTTTAGATTTTGTTTTTAAACCCGGTTTGTATGTAAAAACCGGTTTAATTTGTAAACCAAAAATATTTGTAACCTGTGGTTTAATTTATAAACAGAAATCAGTTGTATACCGAATTTTAATATAAACCGGTTTCATTTATATATCGAAATTAGTTTTGAACCATTTTTAATATTAAACCAAATTCAAAATTAATAATAATAATCAATTTTATTTTTATTTTTATTATTTTCAGGAATAATTATGAATTTTAGTTTTAATCTTCGTAGCATTGAAAATATGTTATTATAAATTACATTATTACAAAATAAAAATGCCATAGAAAATAATGTAATAGCCAAAATAAGTTGCTATTAAAACAGCTTAATATAGTACATAATAAATGCTACAATATGTCTATTTTTTATAGCACACAAAAATACGCTATAATATGGGGGGATCTACCATAGCTGCGGCTGTCAGAGCGTTTACAAAAACGCTACGAAAACCCTATAGTAGCATTTTTCGTGTGCTACTAATACCAATTTCTCTTGTAGTGTTTTTTCCCTACTTACAATTAATGTCTTTTGACACGTCTATTACTACAACAGCTTTCTTTAATGAGATTTTTTCTACCTTTGTTTTATTGTTAACATTATTATTTTAATGTTAACATCTTTATCTTTCTTTATTTGTGATTTTTTGTCAACTATGTGATTAATAGTTCTTTCTATTATAATATATATTTAATTTTTATGTTTCAACTGTTTAGCACACTCTAAGTCCATTATTTTAATAATAGTCATTAGCAATTGCTAATAGAAAAAATGAAAGAGTTTAATTAATTGATTATAAATAAGTTCGGTAAGATACATATGCTGTTATATATGTGTAAATTTGAAGACTACTTTTTATATATATTCAAACTAATTTTAACTGCAACAGTATGCTATTGTGATTAGTTACATTTCTAAAAAGAAAATTATAAAATTATTTTCTTGCAGTTTTTAGTTAACTATTAATGATTAGTTGTTTACAAAAATATTAAATTATAATTTATTTACTTTATATAATTTAATTTAATATCATTTAGTATATATATTAATTATGTGCCCCCGTCAAATAATTGTTCTAGATCCGCCACTGAACTCTTCTCCTCTCTGCGGCTCTGCCTTAGTTATACCGATCTATTTCGTTCAAAAAAAAGTTATACCGATCTATTTATCAGTGATCTTCTTCAGTTTTTCGGACCAACAACAACAAGAACATTGGCAAACCAAACCGATGTTTTTGAACAATCGCATACGGCATACCAATGTGATAGGGATGGGGCACACATCTACAGGAAATACGGAGAAATCAACTGAACATAACAATATGACAATGAATATGACAATGACAAGCCAGTTTCAGTCGGGCTTTACACTATCAAATCATATAAAACTGTTACTTCCAGCCCAATATAAAACAGGGCCTGCCCTGTTCTTAGCTTATCTCCTAATCCAATTATTCATAGGACTATAAACTATATGTTCATCTCTCTAAGATGTGCATCATATATCGCACTCGTTAGTTATCCAACACTCTTCCAACTTGAGGAAGATGAAGATTTCCAATATACAACTTTGTCCAATAACTCTTAGAACTGTACCTGTCTGAATGTCTTTGTCAACAGCTGTCAATAAATCTTTGCAAAATAATAATAATATATGTAGTTTTAAGTAAGAAAAAGAAAAGACATTAATGGTAGCTGAATCATTGCAAAAATGCAAACAAACAAAAAAAGTTGGACGTAATCTAACGGCAAATCAACTTCAAAAGCCCTTAAGCCCTTCTCCTAAACCGGTTATGACCATAGAACAACAGCAACATGATTCTCAAGAAATGGTGGCCTTGCAAGCCGAGAGGATGGTTTACTCCTTGACATTCCCAATGGTCTTCAAAGCTGCCTTGGAGCTGGGAGTCATCGACACGATGGCTACCGTTGAGGACGGTGTGTGGCTCTCGCCTTCCGAGATAGAGTCTCGTCTCCCTACTAAACCCACCAACCCTGAGGCTCCAATGATGCTGGACTGGATGATGCTATTACTCGCTAGCCACTCGGTCTTGAAATGTCGTGTGGTTGAAACGGGAGAGAACGACCAAACCGGAAAAACCGAAAGGGTATACGCAGCCGAACCGGTTTGCAAGTTTTTCTTGAAATCTAGTGACGGCTCGGGTTCTCTCAGATCTCTCTTCATGTTGTGCCATAACCATGTCATTTTCACGTCTTTGTATGTACTATAGACTAGTTAATGAGGCAAGAAAATTGCAATTACGTCAAGTCAGTTTACATATTCCTAATTAATACATTTTCTACAGGTCACATCTCAAGGATGTGATATTACAAGGAACATATGCATTTATTCTGCCTATGGCATGAAAGTCTTCGATTACCTTGCTGTTGATGGACAATTCTCTGAGATGTTTGACCCGGGAATGTCGGAATCTTCAACCATGTTCATGAAGAAGGTTCTAGAAAAATACAAAGGATTCGAAGATGTTAACACTTTGGTGGACGTGGGTGGAGGAGTTGGAACCGTACTAGGTGTGGTCACTTCCAAGTATCCTCATATCAAGGGCATCAATTTCGACTTAGCATCGGTTTTAGTCAATGCTACTACTGTACTACATATCCCGGTAAACAAATTAAATAACAAACTTGGTATTTTTTTCCTTTTTTGAAAAAGAACAAACTATAGCTTGTTATATTGGTATGTTAGTAAAGAGTTATTCTTGGGTTCACCAACCAATAGGATTCAAGTATTTCATATTTAATATATTTTAAAAAATGAAATAAAATATTGTTAAATTATATTATATTTTCAAATAAATAGCTAAAAATAAATAAAAACAGTTGTAGTTGCAAATTTTTTTAAAATAAAAACTCTAAACCCAAAATACTAAACCCTAAACCCTAAATACTAAACCCTAAACCCTAAACTCTAAACCCTTGGAAAATCCGGAACCCTTGGGTAAACTCTAAACCGTTTAGATGAATCATAGTTTTAAAAATTTAAAAAAAAAAATCTTTTTTTCAATTACTACTATTTTTATTTATTTTTAGTTATTTATTTAACAATATAATATAATTTAACAAGATTTTATTTCCTTTTTAAAAAGATATTAAATAAAAAATACTTGATTCTTATTGGTTGGTAGGACCCAAGAATAAGTCGTTAGTAAATAGTAATCTCCCAAATTATTATTAGTATATATCTTTACTAAATCTGTTAAAGGAGTGCAACATGTGGCGGGAGACATGTTTATAGAAATTCCCAAGGGATATGCTATTTTCATGAAAGTAAGTATACATGTCTCTGAACTATTATGGTCTAAAACATTTTTTCTAACAAAATAAAATGATTTAAATTGATGCAGTGGATACTGCATGCTTGGAAAGATGAAAACTGTGTTAAAATTCTCAAAAATTGTTACGCAAGTCTTCCAGAAAAAGGAAAAGTGATTGTCGTCGACGTGGTTATGCCAACAGAACCAAAGTGTTACGACTTTGCTTCTAACATGGACCTCACTATGGACATGTTCATACTATCACAACGTTCAGGTGGTAGAGAAAGGACTCTTCCTCAATTGGAGGCTATAGGTTGTGCTGCAGGCTTTAGTCGTTGCGAGTTCATTTGCCGTGCCTATTCTTTCTCGCTTATTGAGTCCACAAATAGATTTGAAGTTTGCAAAAAGAAACAACAACTACTAGTCCTATGAGTCTATGCATCACTAAGATGTCCCATGAATACTATGCATCAGTAAGATCCTATACGTTTGATGCTTATCTACCAAAAATAAAAGCAGACAACTCCTTTTTAATATGTGTAATATAAGTTATATACATATGTATATGTGTGTGTAATAAACAAGTACTAGATTTTGACCCGCGCTTTCAAAGCGCGGAATTTTTTCAGTTTTAAAATTTAAATTGGAAATATCATAAGTTTCATATTTTATATTTTTATTTGTATGTGGGTTGACTATTATTTAGTTTTTAATTATATAATATTCTTGTAATTATATTCAACTTGTGAATTAATTTTAACTATTGTAACTCAATTCTGATTAGTTAACTAAATGGGTGGCCCGTATTTTACTAAGCGCGGATTCATTTTTGATATAATTATACTAATTTTATTACCAACATTAATGAAATTTTTTTTTTAACGCTTAATCATTTTTCCAATAAAAAGTCTGTGACCAAACTGATCATACATAGATGCAGTAAACATGTACTGCATAAAAACATCAGTACAAAGGGAAAAAAACAATAACTATTAAAGATAGATCGATACCAATAGGCACCATTCAAATGGAAGATATAATCACACTTAGATCTTTCCTGGTACGGGGATCTTTGTCAAAGTAAGATGCCCTTGAATTGAGAACCATTAGGGTGTTAACTTACCCTTTCCGTTCTTTCCAGCCAACCAAAAGATCAAGGATCTCTGCAAGTCTCGATAAAAAGCTTCCAATTTATTGAAGCTACGAGAACTGAAAAACCAGAGACCAAAAACAAAGCTCACTCAAGAGGAAACCAAACCGGTCTACCACTATAATTCTCCAATTTTTTAATAATTAATAACTCTATGTGTAATTTTTATGAATTTCAAAATAAATGGCTAGAATCGTAGCTTTTAGAATCTAAATATGGCATATGCCTAATATTATAGATACAGTTTACTGAAAAGTTAAATTCAATTACCATTTACTGGAAAATCGTGTAATATTTGTTTCTAGAAGTCCAGATATTAGCATTGGGTAGTTAGATTGTGTTATTAAATCTTTGGCTAACATAAGACGTGGAAATTGGATTTTTAGAGTATAATTAAATGCTGATCAAATGTAATTGGTTAGCATTAGTTGAAAACAATACTGAATTTTTAAATTAAAAATAATAGGAAAAGGTTAGTGGCAATGAAACGTAATTAACTTGAAAAATTAAGGGCAAAAACCTATGAGGGATTCTGCTTTAATAGTATAGATGTATTTGGAAAATATAACAATAATTAGGTTGGTAGTCTGAAATCAACATTACGGGCTAAAATCCTTTAATGAATAAATTGTGAGGGTTTTCTAATTTGTTAGTGAATTTTATTGGAGATATTGCCAAAAATACCATTTTCATAGTATCACTTTTCATGTTTACACTAACCACTTTTACCATTACTTTTAATGAAGGGTCTAGATTTAAAGGTTTAGGATTTAGGGTTTAGATTTGATGTTTTAGGGTTTAAGATATATAGTTTAGGGTTTAGAGTTTAAGATTTAGGGTTTAGAGTTAAGGATTTAGGGTTTATAGTTTAGACTTTAGGGTTTAGGGTTTAGGATATTGAATTTAGGGTATATAGTTTAGGGTTTAGGATTTAGAGTTGAAGATTTTGGATTTAGGGTTTAGAATTGGAGGTTTAGGAATTAGAATTTGGGATTAGAATTTTGAAAAACATATAAAAACAAAGATATAAGAGTCTTTACCATTTTAATAAATAAGGTATTTTTGAAAATGTGTTTTTAGTGGTGATAAAGATGAATAATGGTACCTTGAAAGTGGTATTTTTGAAAATTCCCCATTTTATTGCATGCAATATAGTTTTACGTAGGGGTAAGCATTCAGTTATATGTTCGGGTTTGGATTGGGTATTTTAAATTTTTGGGTATTTTGATATGAGGGTATAGAACCCGTTCAGATATTTATATACTTTAGATCGCGTTTGAGTATTTTTAATTCAAGTTCGGTTATTTCGGATCGGGTTCGGATATTCAGATTTTGAAAGAAAAAATAAAAAAAAAATCATTTTTCAAATTTCTGGCACTTAAAAATATACATTTAACTTAATTGGTTTTTAAAATTTTAATAGATTGAATGATTAATAGATTTGGAAATAAAATTTAAAACTAAAAAACACTGATTTGGTTATTATTTTGAAATTTTAGATACAATTTTTGTTAATGCACAAAACAAGAAACTTGACAGTTTTTTAAGCGAGCAGCAATCCATAACTATATGTATATATTATCTGATCTTAAACTATATAACTACTAGGTGATTTTCCCGTGCTCATACACGGGAACAAATACTTATAAAATAATCAAAACATAATAATTGTTAAACATTTACATATGTTTTTATAACTTTCAAGTAATTTTATAACTTATATATATGATGAAAAAAAGGAATTGTATTAAGTATATTTTTTTTTTGTCGTCGACTATTACAGACTCATATAGACTCTGTAAACCATGTTGGTGGCTCTTCATCCATATGCACAACAAAGTATTAAGTATCATTATATGAATATAAATATCTATACATTTGTTCATAACTTTTAAGTTATCTTAATTTATATCATGAAAATAATATTAAGTATCATTATGTTTTCATCTTAATTAGATATGTGATTCCATATACAGTAATTTGGATCAATTCATGTATGGTATTGTTGAGCTCCATATTT
>NC_079517.1:14015089-14035897 GCF_000801105.2 Raphanus sativus
TATAATATGATAATTGCGAAAATTTCTTGAGGTGTTTCAACTGTCTGCCAAATATTTCATTACAATCAATCAACGATTATTTTGTCAAATACAGACATTCAAAGACTTCTTTATTACAGTTTCTAGTACATCTGTCTCCGACAGATCTTGATTACACAACCAACAACTGACATTGAAAACACAAAGCTTAACAACAATTTTAAAAAACGACCGTCTTCATTCAAATGCTAGACTTAAGATCCTCTGCGTAAACCAGAGGCTTCCATGTTGGGTTCCTAGGAAGAAACGTGTCCTGCAAAAAACCACGCACCGATTTCAACTTTTCAAGATCCATGAAATTTTCAAAGATCAAAGTGAAGAGATCTTACGGAAACGTAGGAGCAGGAAGGGATGACGGAGAGGGAGTGAGAGGAAGCGTGTTCGAAGGCGGCGACGCAGAGGAGAGAAGCTAAACCTAACCCTCGTTTTGAGGATGGGACGTAGGTGTGGACCAGATCCATTGCTTTTCCGTCGTTTCTCAGCTTGTAGTCGATGAAGGCTTCGTGGTCTTCGGTTTCGAATCGGTGTTTCCCCGCGTTCCATACTATCTTCGTCGGTGGCTCAGTCGCCGTAGTCTTCGCTCCCGATGTGGCCGCCATCGCCAAATGAGAAAGCCGTGAACCAAAGGAAAGTGTCATCATTTTCTTGGGTTCCTGATCTTCCGTTTTGTCATTTGTGTTATGTTTGGGCCTTTTAATGGGATGAGTATGGATCGTCGTTGTAGGCCTTTCAGGTAGGCGGGCGTCTTAAACGTATTGGAACAAAAATTACTTTTATGATGATACCAAGACAAAAGGCTTATTAACTAACGATCATCACTAATTAAATGTCATAAATTATCTTGTCTTAACAAGAAAACATAAATGCTTTGAAAAGGACGAGAAGTGATGAAGAACATTCAGTTTTGAATATGTTCTCCGCTGATTACGAAGTTTATTGGAACATACAAAAAGTATTAAAAAAAAAGGTCCTACCGGGGAGTCGAACCCAGGTCGCTGGATTCAAAGTCCAGAGTGCTAACCACTACACCATAGAACCTTGGATGTTAGGAAGGTAAACATAAAATATTTAGACTGATAAAAAACACCGACATATAGCAACAGTTTAGAGAGGCCTGTTTGATCTTAAGTTCTGTATTTTATTGATGGAGAGACACTTCTTGAAGAACAGCCTCTTCAGTATCAGAGTGACTCAGGAGTCAGGACTCAGCTCCACTCTTACCGTTTCCATCTGGTGTCCCGGGTAAACCTATCACTACAGACGTTCAATCTCAAGAAAGTCACCCATGAGATCAACTTCAATGGAAGAAGAAGTTCCATGAAGGCTTCTCTTTTCAATCAAATGAGGATGATCTCCATGATTCAGAGCAGCAACTCATGACATCCACTCTTTCACCTCCATCTGAATGACCATCGGTAGACTGCTGATCATTAAACGAAGCTGATGATTTTACAAGCTGCTCTTATTCTTATCATCAGCAGCCTCCACTATACAAAATTCAGAAAGCAACATTTAAGATGAAGTAAGGACTGAGAGCCGACCCAACCAAGTAAACATGCAAGAGAATAGAATCTTGAATATTAAAACTTTGTTCCATTGTATGGGAAGACTGTCTGAAGAACATCGAGATCCGATAGCGTCCCAATGGCAAACAAGGACTAACAGAAAAAGAAAGACTGAACGAACAAAGCTTTCTCCTACTACTGCCTGGAACATTTTTAAGCTTTACCTTTTATTTACACGAACCAAAACTATTTTTTTCCATTAAAAACCAAAGATAATAATAGGCTATAGCAACTATTATTGCATCATGACAAATTGATCAAGACTTGGCAAGCAATTTCCTTAGTATGATAATGGTCCAGGAAGTTGTATTGGTCCTTAAGTCGATAGCATGTAGTCTGTAGATTGTGGGAGTCCAATGCAAGTTTTTGTGTCAACAGTCAACACTCTTTTTTTCTACTCTCAAGCAAACCGAACTAAAGAGCAAGACAGACAAGTTGTGTGTTTATAGAAAGTTTAACAAAAAAAAGATAGTAGAAGACGAAGAAGAAGATTAGGAAACATATAGCTTGGTGAGATCTTCAGAGAACTCCTTCCTAATTACATCTCTTTTAAGCTTTAGTGCTGCTGTCACCAACCCTGACTCTGGCGTCCATGGAGCCGCCAACAACTTGATCTTTGCTGGTATCTCAAACTTCTCCAACCGCGACTGTTTAGCCGCCTAACATAACACACAACACAAACATATATTATACAAAAAGAACTGACTGGGGACTCGAATTGCTACGTTTTCAGGATGAACAAACATTACCTTAACAAGAGACGCATACACTTCTTTCACGGTTTGGTCTTTAGCACACAGATCTTCGAAGTTGGTGAACTCTATTCCTTGCTTTGACGCCCAACCTTCAAGCGTTTGTTGCGCAGCAACCACAAGAGCCACACAGTAACTGTAAAACGGATCAGCATGAACCATTATGTTTTCAACGTATGGGCTTATACTTAGAGCAGCTTCCACCTGCAAACATCAAAAAAGAAAGTTCATATTAATACAATACGCTTATCTTGAATAGTGAGTGAAGATTAGGTTTGAGAGAAGACTATACTTTGCCCAAGGAGACATATTCCCCATGCTGAAGTTTAACAATATCCTTCTTTCTGTCTATAATCTCAAGGCAACCATCAGGGTGAAACTGTCCTATGTCTCCTGTGTAGAACCACCTCATCCCCTTTTCATCAACCTTTGAGACATCGAAGTGTTAACAGAACGGTTTAGAGGGGAAAAAAAACCCAACCAATCTTTGCAGAAACTGGTAGATGTTGAGTTACCAACCTTGTAAACTTCTTTAGTCTTCTCTTCATTCTTGAAATACCCAAGTGTAATATTAGAGCCACCAATTACAATTTCACCACGGGGCATTGGCTTATCACTGATTAAGTACCCGCCTTCCGGCCAGTCTATTAGCTGAAACAAAAAATAAGCATATGATCATAAGATGAGCAAACAAGTCAGATAAGTTTTGAAGAACCAAGACTGGTGGAAAAATCAGGTGAAGAGGTTACCTTAACAAAGGAGCAAGGAAGGGGAGCACCCACACGGCCAACAGATGTATCATCAAACTCCGAGAAGGTTCCACCAGCACAAGTCTCTGTTAGTCCATATCCCTGGCCAATTGGAGCCCTGAGGAAACATCAGAACGTTAGTTCATAACATAAATGGTAAAAGGAACGAAGACATAGATCAGCCACACTATCAGAATGCTTTTACCCAACGCATATGTTAATGAATCTCTGAGTGTCACCAGAAAGAGGGGCTCCTCCAGAGAGCAAATAACGGAGTTGACCTCCCAAGACTGCACGGATTTTACCAAACACAAGCAGGTCCCATAGGAGCTTCTCCAGTCCCCAGGCTCCAAACCAGCTTCCATTGATTGCAGATAGTCTCCTAGCATATGCAAAGTCAAACAGTTTCTTTGCCACTCCTCCCTTTGCATCAACCTGATGTTCCGAAAAATGTCAGCGGTTATGCAATTATAAGGCCTTAATCACATTTAAACAAGTTGCAGAGCAAAAGAGTTTCGGTGTGTATCTAACATGCACAAACCTTTTTGCGGACACCATCCCTGACACGATCAAGAATGGCTGGAACAGCTGTCATTATAGTAGGCTTTAGCGCTGTGACATCTCCCTTTGTGCCCTTTTTGATCTTGTTTGATGTATCAGTGAGCGTCAAGGGAGATCCATACCCAATAGCACTCCCAATAGTCGCCATTACACTCTACAAAACAACGAAACTCAACCCATATTCAATAAACGCATTGAGAGAGACAAGGAACTGCAGGACAAACGCAATACTGATCAACAAAGCTTGAAGATACCTCAGCTGCTAACTCAAGGATGTGAGCCAAAGGCAAATACGCCATGTATGTATCTCTCTTCCCGAGGTCTGGAACAATTGTCATCACCGCTGAAACCGTAGCTAGGACATTACCATGCGTCATCATAACACCCTATACGATTTAGTAAGCGAGATAATCAGATTACTAGTAAAAGTTCTGAAAACAACAAAAGGTAAGAGTAAAACCTACTAACCTTAGGGAGTCCAGTGCTTCCACTAGTGTACATAATAACAGCAACATCAGCTGAAAGCGGGAAGCTAGGATCAACAGGACTTTCACGGCCAAGTTTCTGAACATCAGAGAGTGAAGTCGTCGTCCAAGTACTGCTCGCCTCAGATGGGAACTCATCATCCATGCAAATGACGCGTTTCACAGTCTCAAGCTGTTGGCTTATGTCCATGAGCTTCTTGAGTTCTTTGTTACCACAAATCACAGTTGTAACCTCTGTCTGAAGAAAACAAAAGAGAGAAACAATCATGAAGAGAAAAACAAACAGAGAAGAGAAGCAAAGAGTTCCCTACCTCATTGAGGGAGTGACAAAGAGCTTCCTCTCCTAAAGATGAATAGATAGTAACCACAGTGACATTACGCCTAAAGCAACCCTGTAACGCAATGAACCACTCTTCCCTCGTATCCGCGAAAATAGCGACACGCTCTTCCGACTTATGTCCAATCCCAACCAAACCAGAAGCGAAGCTACACACAGCGTCAAGCGTCTCATCGAACGTCTTCCACTCGTACTCACCCAAATGAAGCTTCTCAAAGACCTTCCCGTCCTCGCTCGTCTCGACCTCTCTAGCGATCAGCCTCCTGGTCCCGAGGAAGAACCTGTCGCTGTGGTTCTTACACGAGATGTCGAAGAGCTCCGGGAGCGTGGAGATGTCTTCCCAGTGAGAGCTGACTGGATCTTTGAACCTGTGGTTCCTCACGGTGTGACCCGGCTCTCCGCCGACGTCGTCGACGGTCACGCCTCGTTTCTTGTCTCTCTTGGCGTTGCGGACAAGGAGGGTTAGAGCTAGAGGGACGATGACACCAGCTGCGTAAGGAATCATCTGCAAGCAATACAGAGAAGAGAGTACAGATTGGTTAAAAAAAGTAGAAGAACAAGTCTCTCAGTAAAGTTAGAATCTTTTTAAAAAATTTGATTTTGATCTGAGACAGCAAAAAAGTGTTGAACTTTTTGAGAGATCTGAGAAAACTGATCAAAGCCTTTTAGAGAGTTCCATGAATGTAATCTGTAATGTAGAAGAAGAAGAGCTTACAGTGATCGAAGAAGATGAACGGAGAAGCACGTAGAGCAGAGAGGTTCTTATTTACAGAGAGAGGCGGCGAGGGGTAGAATGGTCTTTTAGCGGAGACGTCGAGAGGACTGTGGATGGAGGCGGAGAGAGTCACGAAGCGAAGAAGAAAGGAAATAAATAAATGTTTTTTTTTGGTTTTGAAGTATTTTAAGGAGACCATACACGTGGATCACACATGACGTGGAGGATGGAGAGATGATCTGGACCGTAGGATGTGTGTTAGGTTGATAGTCTGACAAAACAGCCATGCAATGCAAATAGAGCCTGCTTCCAGTTGGTACGCCAAAATAAGTGAATCTCTCTCTACTCCCACAAAACGCTCATTTTCATACCTTTCGCACCTAATTTCACAACCATATCTAACTGCTTTTTTTTTTCTGTAATCCCATAAAAATATTGGAGTCTTCTTCTCTTTAGATTAAATATATATTTTTTGGAGAAATTAGGAATATTTTGGTTGAGTTAGATCAGTTTGGAATTTGAATTGACACTTGTGTTGGTTACCTACTTCTGAGACTGATTCTTCTCCTGAAACCAAGTTTCCTTTTCTTAAGTTCTCTAGACATCATATAACATTAGGAGTCTTGGTTAAATTACACAAATCCAAAAGCATGGAACTAGTCATGGACTCATGAGGATGCTAGGCTAACTGTTAAATCACATCTGAATTCTGTAAGTGCGCCCAATTAGATATCTTCCTGAAGCCTATGCTCTGGGTCCAAAATCAGTTTATCGAAGAGGAAATGTTATAAATTAGGTCGTCTACCAAACTAACAATTGGTCAATTGAAAAAGGAAAATTTGGATGCATATACATAGTAGGATTTAAACTAAGTCTTTAACCATAAGAGCAATTAGGCTATGATATTTATGCATTATTTGCCATATTACCCTTTCTCATTTTCACCTCTCTTTTTTAATTCACTTTACAAGTTTAAAAAATTATAATTTGAATTTGTTATATACTTATTAAAAATATAGATTTTTTTTTTGTATATGACATGTTTTAAATGTTGTAAAACTGACATATATTTATAAACTGCTCTAATTTTTTTTATAATCCCTATCTCCAGATCATACGTCATATGTTCCATACTATTTTAAATTACAGTATAGTGTGATAATTTTTTTTTTCTCTTTTTTGTAATTTATATCTCATTCTCTGCCTCTTGATTCTTCTTACTCACTAATTGATCAGTTACACTGTTTTATTCTCTAACACTGTTGCCATTCATCATTTCTCTCTCTAAATTTTTTTAAAGAATTTCATATATACAAATTTTGTGGATGTGTCGAGTATTCCATACCATAATTTGTATAGTAGTCACGTAATGGATAAAAAATTGGGTTTAGAGTTCATGATTAGAGTTTGGGTTTAGAGTATATGGTTTGGGTATATGGTTTGGGTTTAGGGTTTGGGTTTAGGGTATATGGTTTGGGTTTATGGTTCATAGTTTGGGTTTAAGGTATATGGTTTGGGTTTATCGTTCATAGTTTGGGTTTAGGGTTTATGGTTTAGGGTTTGAGTTTAAGGTTTAGGGTTTGGGCTTAGAATTTTATTTTTGGGATAGGATATATGGATTTGTGTTTGTTTATTTGTCTTTTCCTATACTATATGATTTGGGTTTAGGGTTTCTCTCTCTCTCTCTCTCTCTCAATTTATCATACTATACTGTATTTTAAATTAGAGTATAGTATGATACATTTCTTTTTCTTTTCTTTTGCACTTCATATCTCCATCTCTGCTTCCTAATTCTTACTCACTACTTGATCAGTTACATTGTTTTGTTCTCCAACACCGTCGCCACTCATCAGCTCTCTCTCTCTAAAGAAATTTTAGAGAATTTCCTATATACAAAGTTTGTGGGTGTATCGAGTTTTTCATACCATAATATGTATAACATAGTCATGTAATGGATAATGGTTTGGGTTTAGGGTTTATGGCTTAGGATTAGGGTTTGGGTTTAGGGTATATGGTTTGAGTATATAGTTTGGGTTTAGGGTTTGAGTTTAGAATATATAATTTGGGTTTATGGTTCAAAATTTGGGTTTAGGGTTTATGGTTTAGGGTATATGGTTTGGGTTTGGGTTTAGGGTATATGGTTCGGGTTTAGGGTTTAGGGTTTAGGTTTAGGTTTAGGGTTTAGGATTTGAATTTAAGGTTTACGGTTTGGGGTTTAGGGTTTACATTTATGTTTGGAATAATCTATTCTATATGTATGTTATATATAGAATAGTATATAGTTCAGCGTTTGAAATACACACACTCACTCTTACGCTCGCTCTCCGTAAAGGATCATAATGTCTTATTATGGTACAAATTGACACACTTTTTCTTACATGGCTATATTCTTAATTGTCAGAGCCCATATGAATATTGAGCAAATTGACCCATTGAAAAAGCCAACTTTTTTTTTTTTTTTGAAAAAGGGCTTTCGTATTTAAATTGCAGTGCTGAAAATAAAATTACAAGGCTATGAGTTTTGACATCATAGAGTTCAAAGTAAAGCTTGGGAAAGAAAGATGATTGACAAAATCATATGGAGCTAGAGAATTACATCATAAATCTCTGAGCATTTGAAGAAATTGAGCGAGGAATTAGCTCACTAAATAACTTTAGTTTTGGTCTCCGTGACGACCTCTCCCTCGAGAGCCCCGGCTTTTGCGACCTCTTACCGTATGCCATTGCATATCTTGGACTTTTTGGGATGGTTTCAACTCTCTTCCATGTCGTGATCGTTGGGCCATTTCATATTCATTAAAATAACCTGTGCAATCACCTGTGAAAGGAGTAAAAGGCAAACCTCCAAAAGTGGGTGGTGGAATTTCACTTGAAGCTTCGGGTGGGGGCGTTAAGAAAACACTCCCAGTGGCTGGAAAATCTTCCAAAGTAGTTGCATGGTCTGTATTAAGCGGAGCATCTTCAGACAAGGCTGATTTACTAGGAGGAGTGGCTGTTACTGTTGCTTTAAAGATGGTGGCTGGAATAGTTGATTCTGACTCAGTAGTTGTTGGGAGGATCTCAACAAAGGATGAAAGTGAAGAGGCTAGTACTTGGCCATCAGATACTGATGTAGACTTTAAAGTAGCAACTGATGTAGTAGGTAATGCTTTCATGGCTTCAATGACTGTGGTGGAGACTGGAGTGGGTGGGACATGGACTGAACCAATATTCACAGTAGGTGAAGGAGCCATTGAAGCATGGACATGTTCTGTAACTGATGCAACGGCAACAACATGAGTTCCTGTGACTGACGCAAGGGCAGCAACTGGAGTAGAGACTGTTGGAATAGTGGATGAATCAATCCTTGCCACAGTAACAGAAGCAGAAATACTTATACCATCTGGATTAACTTCAGAGACAGAAACAGAAGGATAAACACTTGCAGAAGCAAGCGAAGCTCCCACTTGATCTGTAGATGAATTAGTAGAGTTCCTAGGCTGAGCAGATTTTTGCAGACATCTCGAGTCTTTATGGCCTAAGTGTCCACAAATACCACACATAGTTGGGATCCATGAATACTCTACATCAACCAATGATATAGTACCTCTTTTGTCATTCAAAGCGATCTTCTGCGGGAATTGTTTGTCCAATTCAACTTCCACCAAGATTTTTGCCTGTTGAAAAAGCCAACTTTGTATCTAGGTAAACGGTTTAAACGTTGGTAAACTTAGGTAGGATAAGTATTTTTTACATACAGTATTTTCCAAGATAATTCTTTTAACATTTTCAATAAAACATACTAAAAGACGAAGTTACGAAAGTATTAAGAACTATAGTTGTTATCCGGTAGGATTATCTTAACACCATGTTTTGAAATGCCACTTCTTCAAACTCTTTTTTTTTTTTTTTGCTAAAACGCTTCTTCAAACTCTGCTAGTTTCTTTGATTGCATTCTTAAATGGACTCTATTCTCTCTTGCCCTAGTCACTACACTGTTTATTCTATTTTGCCCCATCAATAAAATAGATTATATTTTAATCTTATTTTATCGAAAATGTGAGAAAAAACAAAACTGCCCTTAATGAAATCTGATATTTACAGGATCCAACCTCTCTTTATTTGACCCGACTCATACGACCCGGATCCATGAGCGTGACCCGCGTGTTTCTCTCCCAAACCCTCTCTTTCTCCCAGTGTCTCTCTCCCAAACAGATCAAACCCTTCCCAAACAGACCATCGACAGTTTCTTCCCCAAATCGAAAAAATCAATCTCTAAAAACCCTAGAACCCGCCTCCGATGATCTCGACGAAATCGACCGGAATCCACTGAAACCCAACGCAATCCACCGAAAACCACCACGTTTTCTCTTGTCCATCATCAGAATCACCTTCTTCTTCCGGCGTCAAGCTTCTTTTCATCCTCTTGTAACCTCTTCCATCACCATTCTCGGCGTGTAAGGTAACATTTTTTCATACCTTTTTCATAGATTCAAATCGATTTGATGTCGGTTTCTTTGAAATATATGATGTGTGGTTGTTTGGCTTAAAGAAATAAAGAAATTTTGAAGTGAATTTCTTTGAAATATATGATTCAAATCGATTTGATGTGGACTATTCTTCTCTTTAATCGATTTGATATTGATAAAAATTGTTTTATTTTTGTGTAACTTAATTGAAATCCTATTAGTAAAAATGGTGGAAATGGTTAATACAATTATGGATTGGACCTTATGGATTGAATGTTGACTGTTTGATAATGATAAATAGTTGTTTGTTGTTATAGGAGAATGACAAGCCGTGGTAAGCGGGGGAAAAGGCAGAACAAGAAACAAAACAATTCCACAAGAGAAAAGGTTCAAGAACACAACCCTGCTCCAGTAGCTGATGAAGAGCTTTCCGGCGGGAATGAGACTCAAACCGAAAATCATTCTGCAACATCTCAGGTATGCATTCTCAACATCTCAGACTCACACTGATCATCATTCTCCAACATTTCTTTGGTATTAGTATGGTGTAGTACTAGTACTACTGATTTTATTAAGACAGATTAATAAATAAAGTGCTAATATATATAAATTAATGTGGTTTGCAGGAATGTCAACCATTGCCACCTGATGAGCTATACTTCAAGAACACGGAATTCACCAAGTCGTGTAAGATACAGAGCAAGTGCTCTGTGAGCGGAACAGTGGACCTCTTGAAGAAGCTTACGCCCGAGGATGAGTCGCCCGAGTTGGAGTGGTTCAAAAACCACCCTCAGTTTTGCCACATTTTCCACATGCCGAATGAACCAAACTTGAGGCTGCTGGGTATGTGGTCGCTGCTACTGCGCACAATTCCCTTACACGAGGGAGAGGACACAGCTTGGTTTGCGGTTAATGGCGTGCCCCTCCGGTATTCAATGAGAGAGCATGCACTCATCTCAGGCTTGGACTGCCGTGACTACCCACCGAATTATAAGAAGTTGGGGAGCTTTGCTTTTGTAGATAGGCATTTTGGCTCGCATAAGGAGATAACAATGGAATCTGTGAGAGAGAAGTTGCTGAGTATGAGTGCATGTGGGGATCGACTCAGGATGGCGGTGCTCTACTTCCTAGGCACGGTTATCAGAGCGAAGGCAAGGTACAATGCCCCATTCGACTCTTTCATTTTAAGAGTCGTCAACGATGTGGAAATTTGCAAAACCTTTCCATGGGGTCGCTTGACGTTCGATGATGCGATCGGGTCCATTAACTACGTGATGAAGAAACTCAAAGGGGAACCTAAGAAGAATGTCAACTTTCCCGGGTTCATAGTTCCTTTGGAGGTAAATTTTACATCTTTATATAATTGTTTTTGTTTTGTGAATCAGCTCTGACTCCTTTGTTTTGACATTCAGATCCTGGCATTTGAGTGTATTCCAGCTCTAAATGCACGATTCAGAGAACGTGTAGCTGGCTGTTTCAGCTCCTGCCCGAGGATGTGCAAGAAACGGTTCCAAAGTAACAGCATGAAAGGTTATCCACTCCAGGATTTGTACGACACGCTTGGACACACTACGGTATGAGTTGAATATTTTTTTTTATTAAATGAGTGGAATAAATAGTGTTTTGAGTTAAAATATGTGTGTGATATTGTTTTGATAATTTTTTCAGGTCATTGATAGTGTTTTGGTTCCAACTGTTGATGAGGAACCTCTCATGGCACGTATATGTGAGGGGGAGCCAGACTATGAAAATGAAGAAGGAGTGAGTAACTTGTGGAGCACATGGCTGACTATTAAGGAGAAGCCTATCTTTTGGCAAGGACTCTATGAGTTGGATGTGGCTGCAAGGGAGTTTCCTCAGAAAAAAGACAAAGGAAAAGGGAAAGTGAATGAAGAAGCATCCTCCTCTGTTCATGGTTTGGAGGACGTTCTGAAAGGGTTTGAAGAGAGGATGATGGCTTCTTTGAGTGAAGTGATTGTGAAGGTAGAGACAATGGACAAGAGGCTTGGTGTGGTGGAGAAGAGCCATGTTATTTTAAAAAGAAGGTCTAAGAGGATGAAAGCAATGGAGAAGAGGCTTGATGCCATTGAGCGGACGCAAGATGGTTTAAAACTAAAGGCCAGGAAGCAGAAGACATTAGAGGAGAGACTTGATGGCATTGAGAAAGAAATGAAGAAGCAGGAGAAAGAGAAGGAGAACGATGATGGTTTTGAGTACCAAACCATGGATCATGGTTGGAATGATGGGCGTTATGACAGCAACCTCGTGGAGCCAACAGCTGAGAAAGCGAGTGAAGAAGAAGCTCAGAAGGAAGATAAAAGTTCTGAGAAAGAAAAAGAACCTGAAGCTGAAGCTGAAGCTCAAGCTGAAGAGGCTCAGAAAGAAGATAAAGGTTCTGAGGAAGAAAAAGAACCTGAGCATGAAGCAGAACCTGAAGAAGACAAAGAAGGTGAAGGCTTGACCCATGAAGAGAAAGAAACAGAGCAGGCTGAAACGGAGAATAAAGATAAAGGTTGTGAGGAAGAGAAACAACCTGAGGAAGAACAAGAGGCTCGGGTTGAAACAGAACAAGAGATTGAAACAAATAAGGAGGCTGAGATTGAAGAGAAGGAGGCTGAGAAGCAACCTATGGAGACTCCTACACCACCACGTGGTAGGACTAAGGCAGCCGCGAGGAAACCATCAGGGAATTGGAAATCACCACGTAAGAGATTGGTGCTAACATGTGATGAAGAGAAACAAGAAGAATGGCTTCTTTCACTTTGCAAGAGCTATGGAGAACCGGCTGAGGGAACTTCTGCTGTAGATGAGGGAGCTCCTGCTGTGGATAAAGGAGCTGACAAGGAGACGGATGAGCTTGATGTAGATGAGGAAGCTCCTGTTGTAGATGAGGGAGCTCCTGTTGTAGATGAGGGAGCTGACAAGGAGACGGATGAGCTTGATGTAGATGAGGAAGCTCCTGTTGTAGATGAGGGAGCTCCTGTTGTAGGAGCTGAGGGAGATGAGGGTCTTCCTGCTCGGATTGGGGTTAAGCATAGGCCTAAGGCGAGGGGTAGACCAAGAAAGCCTACTGACCCAAAGAAGTTCACAATGCCAGAGGAGACAAGGACGCCAGAGCAGCCAAGGACACGTATACGATCACAGTGGATTTCCTCTCCTTTCACTGAAGCTGACACTGATGAGATTGAAGGGCGGAAGAAGAAGCCAAGAACTGAGGCTTAGTGAACTATTGTAGGATGATATGTTTAATATTTATCTCGGCTTTGTTGTGAACTTGTGTAGGATGCTATGTTCTTGTTGGTTTTTGGATGCTATTATGTATGATGCTTGGATTCTATTATGTAGGATGTGCAATCTTTTTGTGTTGTGTGATTGTCTTGAAGCAGGTTTGGTCTAATGGAAGACAAGGCAATTTTTGTCCTAATAAAGGAAATTCGTATTACTTGACTTATTAGGTATTACTAAGACAAACACATTGTAGAATAAAAAAAAAAATATATATATATATATATATATATGCACATGTCTAAAACGTGTCAAAAACGTGTAACACAATGTCAACACTTTGTAGAATAAAAAAATATATATATACACATGTCTAAAACGTGTTAAAGATGATATTGAACAAACATGTTTGAATATTAAAATAATATTTATCTTACTCTTAGTAGTACTCAAGGTGGTAGTAATATTTCATTCTTCATAGTAATACTTTTGCAGATTATAGCATTTTTTAATAATACAATGTCATTAAATTAAATTAATTAGTAATACCAATTCATTTAGATAGTTTTAGACTGTATATAACAAATTGGCAGAAAAAAAATTCAGAAAATATGTGTTTTTAGAAATTCATCTCATCATAGTCTTCCCATCAAGACATTAACAAGGAAGTATAAGGATGTTTTCTATTGAAATGAGAATTTTTCTACCAAGTTGAGATTTTAAGAGAATTTTATGTCTATTTTAAAAAATAAACACATGAATGGACATATAATCACGTTAAATATGAGATACATCTTCTAAAAATAAATAATTTATTGAAAATTAAGGTTTTTAGAAACATGCATAACACATAGTAATACATGGTAGTTTTTGGTAGTTCATGGTAGTACTAGGTAATTCCTAGTAGTCCATATTACACATAGTAGTTCCAATAATAGTGCTAGTAGTCCATATTACACATAGTAGTTCCAATAGTAGTACTAGTAGTTCCATATTACACATATTACACATAGTTCAAATCACAAGAGTCCCATGCTACTCGGCGGTTGCAGAAGTACTTCCACACTCAAAATACTCATACAAACGTCCGCCTCTCCTTCCTCTGCTCCTTCCCCTTCCTCTTCCCATTCCCCTTCCTCGCCCTCTTCCACGTCCACGAGATTCTCCGGCTGATGGAAACCTTTGCTTCTGAGTGGGTCCTTTCTTTTTAACATATAATGGAGGAAGAACTTTTAGTGCTCGAATTTCATCTGGTATAACCCATTCAGACTGATGTGGCACAGGATAAATCGTCCTACAGTATGCCAACGCCCAAAGCTCCACCGTATAGTATACCGAACAAAAGTCTTGTAGATGGAGGTCCGTTCCAACGCTCAAGAACTTGGCAGCAGCACATGCATGAACACACGGGATTTTGTCTATATCAAAGCACCTGCAGCTGCACATTTTTCTTGCCAAATCAACCGTATAAACCTTTCCGTCACTACCATTGACATTGTACTCAAGGTGAAAGCTGTTTATCTCAACCACATCTAAACACCTCGCTTCCAAAGATCTTTTTGACAACTGGGTTTCTACTGTAGGCACAAGCTTCTTCGTGGCTGGTATTTGGGCTGCCTTCTTCCTATGTTTGTTAAACCATTCAGCCATTTTCTTAATGATAACATCAATCATCGGTAGCATGAAGTATTTCCTCGCTTCCCGAAGAACACCATTGATAGATTCTGCTGCATTGGTTGTGTCAACATTGTATCTGTCTCCTTCAAAATAACATCTTGCCCATTTTCCCACTTCAACACTCTTTTCTAGATACTCGGCAGCAGAAGGATACTTTCTGGAAAAAGCATCATAGAGAACATCGAACTCAGCCACTGTATAAGCATATGCGCATTCTCTAAACTTGATTGCACAAACGTCTCTGTTGTTGAATACATGTCCTTTCACATTTTGAGACAAATGCCAGACACAATACCCATGTGCGGCCGTTGGGAACACCTCACGTATTGACTTGATCAAGCTCGCATTTCTATCCGAAAGAAACACCAATCCGTCTACATCTGATATCACTGACCTCAATTTATTCATAAACCACGTCCAGCTTTCATCTTTCTCACCATCAACTACACCAAATGCAATAGGGTAATGGTGGCGATCAGGATCTTGAGCCGTCGCAACAAGCAGAACTCCACCATAAACATGCTTAAGATGTGTTCCATCCACAATGATAACTTTCCTCATCGCTACAAACCCTTCTATGGAAGCTCCAAATGCGAAAAATAGATACTTAAATCTTTTTGCCGCATCTACTTCAACATAACTTACCGAGTCAGGATTCTTCAACTTAAGCATGTGCATATAGGAGTGTATCATAGAAAAACTCTCTTCCGGAGTACCTCGCACTTCATTAGCAGCCAGCCTTTTTCCTCTCCATGCTGTGGCATATGATACCTTAACACCAACCTTGCGGGTAACCATACTGATCAGATCACTTGATCTTGGTGTGTCATATCTACCGGGATATTCTTCACCCAAAACAGATGCAACAACCTGTGGTGTGCCTCTCCTTCCATTTCTAAGGGTACTTGTAGTTACCACTGAGCATGTATGAGACTTGACGTAAGTTCTAACCGTCCAAAGATCTGAATTCTTAAGCTTTACTACACGCAAATACCACTTGCAACCTTCTTTGGCTCCTCGACATCTTGCCACAAATCTCCCAGTATCGGACTTAAGTGTGTCATACTCAAAACCATTCTTATGCGCACCCCTCTGAACTAGAACTTGCATGGCTGTCTTAGTTCTGAATTCTTGACCCTTAACCAAATCAAGACCATCATCCCATTCTTCTTCTACAACTGTTGTGGCTTCAACTCCCTCTCTTGCAGCTTCAACTTCCATTCCGACTTCTGTTCCTTCATACCCGTGCTCTAAATTCTCATGCAACTCAAAGTCTTCATGTTGTTCAGCTGTGTAAAGCGTGACCATGCCATCCATCTCATGATCATGATTTGTTCCATCTTGCTCATCTCCATCTTGCTCAGTCTCATCTTCCTCAGACTCATCTTCATCAGTTTCATCTTCCTCGGTATCAGTATCCTCTCCATCAGAAAGACCAACATAGCTTTCATCAGTTTCATCATCTCCTGAAAGCGGCAGACCACCATATGTATCATCCATGTCACTGCTGATCTCCACATGTAAAACACTTCTACATTTATCATGATTTACTTGCATGAGATAACCCAAAACGTCTTCATCACTCCAAATATATGATGGCTTGTTGGAATACAATACCAATGGAAAGTAACTAATCTTCACCATCCCATCTCCATTTGCCTTAATCTTTCTGCATATACACTCGACCAATTCAGAATATGTAACCTCTTCCACGGATTTTTTCATCACTAGAGTGTGAATTTGATCTTCTCCCGAGATCCACTTTATATCAGCCCCATCCTTGATGTAACTTCCTCCATAGTCAAAACATATGATTGTAATAGGAGACGCCATATAATTCCCTGAAAAGAAATAAAACTATGATTAGTTAACCATTTAAAGAATCTAAGTTGTCCAAGATCGTTGGTACATAGTCGTTCCAGTAATACAAGTAATACACGTTTCACTTTAGTAGTACCAGTAGTTCCAGTAATTCTTATAAATTTTTGCTTTTGTCTATTTAACACTTTTAACTGACCAAAAGGGTGTTATACAACCCACAGTACCGTTTACTACTACTGTAATGCATTATTTTGCTTTAAAACAGTGTTAAACAAGAACAAATATACAAAATCGCCCTTAAGCATCCCTTTTCATAACAAAATACCTAAAACCTCCATTTTTACCTAAAACTTTAGTTTTTCATCTTTTTAAGTATTTTTAATCAACTAATAACGTGTTACATAACCCAGATTATCGTCTAACACAAATTTCATGTTTTTTTCTTTCAAAACCGTGTTAAAAATAGAGAAAAATACAGATTTTTTTGAAATCTAATATTTTCATTTTTCTTTCAAAACTCTCACGAATTTTACAGCAATACTTTCATTTTTCGTTACACATAATACATAGAACATAAGTAGAATATTATTATGAAAATTTCGTAAAAAAAACGCATGATTTTACCTCAAAAAAAGCTTCAAAATCGCCAATCTCAAGTGGAAGGGGAGAAGAAGTTCGATGGTGGTTGGGGGAAAGAGAAACTTGATGGGAGAAAGGAGACAGGAGGGACAGCTGTTGGAATGAGAGAGGTGGGTTGATGTGGGGTCGGCTGTTAGGTGGTTGGGTTTAAGGTTGGCTTTATGAGAGGAAGAGAAGCTGCGATTGATAATATAGAAAGCGCGTGGCGTGAGACATGGAGGGACGTGGGGACCGCTGAGAAAGGATAATAATAAAATACTTGAGGGCAATAAAGAGAAGGGAATTATAGGGAAAAAAAGTGGGGTATATAGAATTTTGGTAGGGTAATGAGAATGAATTTTTTTCAACTAGGTCAAATTAGAATACTTCCCTTCTTAAATACTTTAAATTATAATTGACTGTCGTCTACGAGTATGAGGCAGATTTTTCAAATGATTTATTAGCGTCTAACGGTTGATTTTTTAGCATCATCACTATTGTTGCATATCAGATTTAACACATAAACTGGTCTCGAAGCGAGCAAAGGGACAAACACCACATGTGCTTCATACAACCATACACACTTGGTAGCAACTGGCAACACACACACACACTTGTCTGATCTCTACCATATTGATGATCATTTCATCATACTCCTGTCGCCAATTCATTTTGGGTTCTTTAACCTTCCGATCAAATCTTCAATAACTGAAAATTTGAAACCCGAATAAAGAATACGAAAAATGTAGTTATTAATAGGACGAGATTCTCTAAATAGTTGTTTTTTCTTACTTTTGTAGAGGTTTTTCCCCCTATTTCTCAAGTGAGTTGATTTCCTCATTTGCTTGTGGAAGCTTGGCGTATGCATGTGTCACGGAATCATTGCTTATATTATGCAAAAGGGAACCAAAACTTGCTGGCTACTTTATGTTGAACTTTTTGTTTTTGAAACACACATATATATACATACAAATTACTTCCTTTTTTTTTTGAGAAACATACATACAAATTACTTATCTACTAATTTTCCTAGCTTATTGTTCACACAAAGTTTGACTAGCAGATGGATTGACTTTTTTGTGGTTTGACCAAGTCGGTAAAAACTCTATTTTATATTTTTTTTGAATTATACAGAGATATCTACTTTCAGAGAAAGTAGTTATGACTAGTCATGTGTGATCTGTTTCTGGTGACATTAAAATGTTAATTTTTCATGTTGCATCTGTGTGTCTTAAATCTCTGTTGTACCAGTAAAATGCCAGCACTCGTGCGGGGGGTGCGGGGGCATGCGGCCCCCGCGGTACGGTATGCCTTTTCAGTTTAGGAAAGTTACTATTTCTATTGGGAAAAGGAAATCGGGTTTTTTTTGAGGCTGTATAAATATGGGTCTAAGGGTTTGTAAATTATCATCACATCATTAATAAGAAACCCTAAACGGGTATTTGCCTCAATACGTTTTCTTCTCTATTCTTCTTCTAACCTAAACGACGGCTGTTCACAATAAGTAGTATCAGAGCTTTAGGTTGCAAACCCTAAAGGATGACCGGAGGAAGTTCTCTTAAGTTCGATGTTCCAAGATTCGATGGGAAGGGAAATTTCGGTCTGTGGCAACGGCGTGTTAAGGACTTGCTTACGCAGCAAGGGATGAAGAAGTCTCTGTTGGAGACGAAACCGGAAGCGATGGATCAGGATGATTGGGAAGAGATGCAGGATAAGGCCGTCTCAACGATTCGACTCTGTTTGTCGGATGACATAACACATCAGGTGATGGACCTCACAACTTGTAAGGAGATGTGGGATAAGTTGGAAAAGATGTATATGTCAAAATCGTTATCTAGCAAACTATACCTCAAGCAGAGGTTGTTCGGTTTGAAGATGTCTGAGAGCGGGGATCTGGTTGCACACGTCAACAACTTTAATCAAATCATCGGGGATCTGGTTCGTGTGGATGTGAAGATTGAGGACGAAGATCAAGCCATGATCTTGCTGTGTTCTCTGCCTCCTCAATATGAGACATTGTTAACAGCTCTAACAGTCGATAAAACGACCATAAAGCTGGAGACAGTTTCTGCAGTACTACTCTCTCACCATGAGAGAAGGCAGAATACAGGCGTGGGTGACAACTCTCAAGGTGACGGGCTGTATGTCAGTCAGGATAGAGGAAGGCAGCGGGGGAAGCAGCAGGATGATACTAGCAAGAAAAGGTCAAAGTCAAAGTTCGGGAAGAAAGTAGTCTGTTATAAGTGTGGCAAGCCTGGCCACTATAGGAGAGACTGTCCGGACAAAGGGCAGAATTCGAAGGAGACATCGAACTCTGCAAACATGGTTCAGAAGGTGGAAGACTCGGAAGGATCAGCTGATTCGGATATGCTTGCTGTTACGTCAGGTGATCACTCGGATACCTGGATAATGGATACGGGCGCTTCATTCCACATGACCCCTAACAGGGAGTGGTTTGAAACGTACAAGGCTGGAAACATGGGCTCTGTTCGACTTGCAGATGACAAGGCGTGTGGTGTTGTGGGCATAGGACAAGTCAAGTTTCGGATGTATGATGGGACTATCAGGACATTAACTGATGTCAGACACATACCAGTCATGAAGAAGAATCTGATATCTCTGGGGTTGCTACATAGAAACGGCTTCAAGTACAAATCAGATGATGATGAAGTATTGAAGGTTTTCAAAGGTTCTATGATGGTGATGAAGGGACAGATGACAGCTGGAAGCGTATATCGGTTGATAGGGAACGTGGTTGTAGGTGGTGCTGCAGCTGCAGTTTCTGAGTCGGAGTGTACAACCTTGTGGCATATGTGTATGGGTCACATTGGGGAACACGGTTTGAAAGAGCTCTTTAGAAGGGGTCTTCTGGACGGGTTAAAGGATTGCAAGATGGAGTTTTGCAAGTTCTGTGTGATGGGAAAACAGTCCAAGGTATCTTTTAAGACGGGCCAACACACGACAAAAGGTCTTATTGACTATGTCCATTCTGATGTGTGGGGGATAACTCGGGTGCAATCTATGGGAGGATCAAGATACTTCGTTTTATTCATCGATGACTTCTCTAAGAAGGTTTGGGTGTACTTCATGAAGCAGAAATCTGAGGTGTTCGAAAACTTCAAGGTTTGGAAAGCTGAAGTAGAAAATCAGACGGAGAGAAAGGTGAAGTACTTGAGATCGGATAATGGCACAGAGTATACTGACGGGAAGTTCCAGAAGTTTTGTGCGGAGCATGGCATTCAGAGGCACTTTACAGTGCGTAAAACACCTCAGCAAAACGGTGTCGTTGAAAGAATGAACCGTTCAATTGCAGAGAAAGCAAGGTGTTTGAGGTTGAATGCAGGGTTAGCAAAGCAGTTCTGGGCGGAAGCAGTAAACATGGCAGTCTATCTCATCAATAGATCGCCAAGAAGTTCCTTAGAAGGGAAGGTCGCAGAAGAGGTGTGGACTGGGGTAGATATTGATCTATCAAACTTGAGGATATTTGGATGTCCAGCTTACATGCTAGTTGCGGGAGATGAAAGATCAAAGCTGGATTCGAAATCCAAGAAGTGCATCTTTCTAGGCTTTGAGAAATGTGTTAAAGGATTCAAGTTATGGGATCCTGAGGCAAGGAAAAGGGTGTTTAGTCGAGATGTGGTCTTTGACGAGCAGTATATGGTGCAGCAGGCGATATCAGACCGAGTGCCTGTGACCATTGAGACTATCACGGATTCTGAAGTTACTCAGGAGGAGTCTGGTGCAGATAAACCAGATGAAGTTAGTGATGAGCGGTCTGTGGAAGTGGCACAGAAAGAGGTTCAACGTGGAACAGAG
>NC_079517.1:14035997-14043126 GCF_000801105.2 Raphanus sativus
TACTGATTTTTAGTTTGATTTTTTCTTTGTTTGACCGGAACTTTACTCTAATTTTGGAATATGTATATGTAAATATATTCTTTCTTTGTTAATAAATTAAATTAGGAATAGATGTTCAAATCAGATATACTCCACAGAGAATATTATATAATTAATGCAAGATTTACACACATTAATTCAATGTATATGTAAATATATTATTTCTTTGTTAGAAACTAATTGGTAACGTATGTATACGTTTACGCAAGTATTTAAAGGGAGATGATTATTTGCTCTAAACCCAAAAGAAAAACATCTGCACAAAAGAAAAGAGATACAAAGAAACAATGTCAGCACAGAAGATTCAACTTGCTTCTTTGATCCTAGCTTTTTTTCTTCTATTTTCTCAATCAACTGGTAATATATATTTTCTTACTCTAATTATTTATAACTGAATGATATAATAAAGCCCATAATAAAATGACATGATTCAGATGATTTATTTTAAAATATACTTTTCAGCTAAATGTCACTATAGATTCCCACGCTCAGGCCCTTGTAAGAGAGATAACGACTGCAAGAACGTGTGCACAATGAGTGACGAAGATTCAACTTTTCAATTGTGCCTTACGGGTGACCCATTGTTTGGCCAATGTTGTTGTTTAGTAAAACAACATAGACTTGTACGTCGATGATAAATCGATATATTTATCATTACCTATCATAAGATTTAAAATCAATAAAAAAATAATGTTTGCACCATGTTTTAATTGCTTTCTCTCCGTTTCTCTTTGAGTTCAGTTCAAGAGAAAGGTTGCACACTTCAAGAAGAGTGTAAAACACGTTCTCAGAAATAACTTAGCAGATATTAGAGACCAATCTCTCTAACCTTAATGCATGGTTCCTTCATTCATCAAAGTTTTTTTTGTATTTTTCTAGTTAGGTTTAATGAAAATTGTATTAGATTAAAAGGGAAAATTTGGAGAAATACACTTCCATAAGATTTTAATTTGAAAACTACATTATTATTTAAGTTTTTTGAAAAATACACTTTTGTATATACAAATTTACTAAATTGTCCAATATGAATATTTCTCTATTATTGTTCGTCACAGTTTTTTATATATTTAAAGTAACAGTCTCAACAAGAATAATCTTTAGAATATCTACAAAATATTCTTTTTAATATATCTTAACTTTTTGAAAAAAAAACAATCTAGACTATCTTCTTCTCGATGAGATATTATCCACCATTCCTGACAAAACAATTTTTCTTTGTTTGTTTCATAGTTTACTATTTCTCTTATTTAGAGGGTTTTGAATTCATGAATCCTTAAGTGTTATTGGAATTTGTAAATTCTCATTTTCTGTTATTATCATCTTTATATTGAAACATACATTTGATCTGTGTAACTTTCTCATTTAGATTAGGGAAAACTATAGATTCTACATATCACAGATATATAAACAAGAAGAACCATTATCTCTTCTACCATCCCAAAAGAAAACAGAAACAAAATAACATGGTCTATGTTAGTCTGAGAAAGCAGGAGATTGGGAAACTACGAGACGTCGCATTGGTAGTGTTGGAGAAAGCTTTTCTGCAGTTTAAAGCGTTGTTGTGTGCTGGAGCATCGAACCTCTAGCCGGACTGATGTTTGAGGAGTATGTAGCTGGCATAAAAAATACAAATGTTGCGCAAGAAACACCATGGCAGGGAAGAGATGCCTTCCAAGATCAATTGGATTTGTCAAAGGAGCTTGCGCAGGGTCTAAGAGTGTTGCCACATATCTTGAAAGGAGGCTTACAGAGTGTGCATGGTGCTGCGATATTTCAAGTGAAACATAAGTGGAAATATAAACCATTTTCTTTTCTTTTTTTTTTATTATAAACCATTTTTAGATGTCTCAGAATTGGAGTTAAGAGAAGATACTTCTTCTTCATTTGTTTTGAGTTATTTCTTTTGGTTTTATTGTTAACTTAGATTTTCTCTAATCTATTTTCTTTCTAACAGCTGTCCTAGAGAATTCGGCTGTGCATCTGACACTATCAAATAAACAACGCTGCTAGTAGCGTCCTTGGCAAGTCAGCTGTGTTCACTACCCCAGAGAGGAACTTATTGATGATGGAACAACTCAGCCAAAATGTAAAGACGCTTGCAGGTGATTCATTGACCCACCACAGCGATGAAGAAGTAGAGTCTCCTGCTGTTGTTTTCACAACTCCTGAACAAGTTTTATTGCTGAGTGATCATGGGCTAGACGAGGTGGGAAAGCAAGTTGACTGTGATAATATCACTGGCGCCAATATAACTACTGCTAAGTCTCATGATATGTTTGACTTTGATCTTCTTGCTGCTTCTGAGAGCCAGTCTCTTATGGGAGACTTTGAAACATATCTGATTGTATATATGTTTGTGCAGTTGTGTGGAGGAAGTACTTTGACTGGCGTATTTGGGCGTCTCTTGTTCCCATTGTTGGAGGGATTCTTCTGACTTCTGTTACAGAGTTTAACTTTAACATGTTTGGATTCTGTGCTGCTCTGTTTGGGTGTTTAGCTACTTCCACTAAGACTATTCTTGCGGAGTCTCTTCTTCATGGTTACAAATTTGATAGGTCAGTGCTCTCTCTTTCTTAATTTCAATGATCGTGTTGCTTGTTGTGTCTTTATTGGAGTGAGTTTACCTATGCAGAAACTGCCTAACCGACAAAGAAGATGATAAGATTGTGATATGTGATGATGCGTATCACATGTATTGCATGAAACCTCCACGTGCATCGGTTCCAGATGGAGAATGGTTTTGCACAACATGTAGAGCTGCAATTCAGAAAGTCCGCAGAGTGAGAAAGGGTGAGACTCCGTGTGCGTTTGTGAGCTTGAAGTATCATGATTGATTTTTTCAAGGAATGTGTTTTCTTCAGAAGGACTTTCTCAGACAAATGGCTGTAAGTATTTGCTTTGATGAAAGAAGAATCTTCCGCGTTTGTTGTTTCTTATTACGCTTACACGAAGTTCTACTCTATAGCTAAAGTACATGTCTCTGGTTCATTAGTTTGGGTCTATTTTCTTGTCAACAACCACAAAACGTTTAGCGTCAGTGTCCTGTTCTGAAGCTGTTCTCTCTTCTTTATTAGCTAGCTAGCTGTTTTGCAGCTTGTAAATCCTCTTTCGCCTCTCTTGATTCCGCCTGTGAAATAGGTAACAACATGTCCTCAAGATCTCTATGAGACTAAAAAAAACAAAGTGAAAACAATTTAACTTAATTTTCTCTGTGGAACCTCACATTGATAGATAAGGCGGTTTTAAAACTCCTGATAGCACTGTCAAAAATTGAGTTGTGCTCTTCCAAGAGTAGTCCACGCCTACACAAATCAGTGATCTACTATTATGTCTTTAACAAAGCTTTCAACATACAGTATATATAATCTAATACTTGATCAATAGAAATCCACCACTAGCCCGAAATGTTAGTTTAGTAACAAGTAGCTTTCATTTGCTACTGCGTTTTTTTCTTTGTAACTTATAAAGAAACATTGTATGATATAAAGTAGAGAGTACAGAATCTTAACAATTACATGTATGATATAGAGAATAGAGAGTCTTAAAGTGCCTCAGCCCAAGATGGATTTATCTCAGTAGCTCCTGTGAAGATTGAGTAATCATAGGAACAACTCTGTTACTAATGGGTTCTTAGCCCCCAAGATGGATTTTATCTCAGTATCTTCCTTCCTTCATCGGCAAAAGTTCACAATAGAGAGATAACGAATGTGATGTTAATCAACAAGGCAAATCGAAGCATAGCGCTTTGTCAATTCTAAACGACTGTTTACCTCAGCGGGCTTGTCTCCTTGTGATCTGTGAGCTTATTGGCTTCGAGATCGAGTCTCCTCCCATCATCATTTTCTGAGTGAATCCCTCCTACCTCTGAATCATCATCTTGGCGCTGAGATTTGTTGGGTGGTCAACACTTCAGAAACAGGTAGGCATTCTTCAGAACTGTGTTGTAGCCGTTGGTTTGCTCCACCATATAGAGTACTATTATAGTCAATACAAACATCAACATCATTAAATTTTCATTATTAATAATAGTTTTTAGAAAGACAAATATTTTATATTTTTATACTACTATCGTTTCTGCCAAAAATAGTAGTATAAAACTATCCAAAGTACAAAATTAGTTATGGTTATATGCATTGTTTTTAAATCCAGACCGAACCGGCACTTAAACTGAATTGAACTATGAATCGGAAATAATTCATGTTGGATTAATGTTAAAACCCAACTAAAGTTAAACTGGTTAAAATGTCATATTGAACCATCAAAAACCGGAAATCAATGACCCAATGAACTGGCAAAACCCCGATTCTTATATAAACCAAAATATTGTTAACAAAAAAGGTTATTTTAAAAAAATAAAAATAGAACTTATGAAAGATTAATAAAGTATAGTCTCTCATCCTTTTCTTTTGATGCCTCTATAACTCCCAAATCACAAGATTCACAAAGTTCAATTTTTACTTCAAGATATTGTTTTTGTATACTTTTCATTTTGTTTAAATTTTGTTTCATGATTACTTGTGTTGAAGACTTTGATAATTGATACATTTACGTTTTTGAAATTTATATAATTTATAAAAGAACAAAACATTTATTTTATTTCAAAACATACTTTTTAAACTAATGCATATATAACTTTTTTAAAAGGTGATGAAGATTTAGATGATGAAGATCTAATGAATGAAGTTTAAATGTATTTTTTGTACTGCTTTTAGATTTGAACTAATTAAATTATTTTATAATTTAGTTACATTTTAGTTGTTATTTTTTATGTTTTACTAACTATTATGGTATTAAAATATTTTATTTGATATAATTATCTTTGTAAGAATATGCATATTATTTATAAAATATCATTAAATTCAGTTTAGTCCGAAAATATTCGATCAACCTGGATCAAACCGGTTCAAAATCCGGTCGAACTATAATGACCAATGACCCAAAATATATCCGGATCACTAGTCGGTCCGCTTTTAAAAATACTGGTTAGATGAGTTTATAAAAGGACATATTCTATTCCATGGATCGCCAAATGCCATAAGGAACTGAGAGATTCAAGTTCACAGTCATCACGAATTGACCAAACTTGTAATTAATAGGATTTATTGTTTGGTATGTTTTATTTTGCCAAAAATATATGCTAGTTTAGTAAGTAATTAATTGAACGTGTTAATATTTATATTCAACAAAATCATCTCCTACCGATATTTAGATTGACTTTTCTTTGTTTCACCGGATCCTTTACTCTAATTTTGGAATCTGTGTTAAGTTTGGAAAACTTTTTTTGGTGAGAATATAAATAAATAATGCAAGATTTACCTACAATTAGGAATGGATCTTCAAATCTACTCCACAGAGAATAAGATTTGCACACATTATTGCAATGGGAAATTTGGATGCATATACATAATAGATTTAAATCAAGTCTTTAACCATAAGAGCAATTAGGCTATGATATTTATGCATTATTTACCATATTACCCTTTCTCACTTTCACCTCTCTTTTTTAATTCATTTTACAAGTTTAAAAAATTATAATTTGAATTTGTTATATATTTATTAAAAATATAGATTTTTTTTTGTATATGACATGTTTTAAATGTTGTAAAACTGACATATATTTGTAAACTGCTCTAATTTTCTTCATAATCCCTATCTCCAGATCATACGTCATATGTTCCATACTATTTTAAATTACAGTATAGTGTGATGAATTTCTTTTTCTCTTTTTTGTAATTTATATCTTATTCTCTGTCTTGATTCTTCTTGCTCACTAATTGACCAGTTACACTGTTTTATTCTCTAACACAATTGCCATTCATCATCTCTCTCTCTCTAAAGAAATTTTAAAAAAAAAATTATATATACAAATTTTGTGGGTGTTAGAGTATTCCATACGATAATATGTATAGTATAGTCACGTAATGGATAAAAATTTGGGTTTAGAGTTTATGATTAGGGTTTGGGTTTAGAGTATATGGTTTGGGTATATGGTTTGGGTTTAGGGTTTGGGTTTAGGGTATATGGTTTGGGTTTATGGTTCATAGTTTGGGTTTAGGGTTTATGGTTTAGGGTTTGGGTTTAGGGTATATGATTTGGGTTTAGGGTTTGGGTTTAGAGTTTATGATTAGGGTTTGGGTTTAGAGTATATGGTTTGGGTATATGGTTTGAGTTTAGGGTTTGGGTTTAGGGTATATGGTTTGGGTTTATGGTTCATAGTTTGGGTTTAGGGTTTAGGTTTGGGTTTAGGGTATATGATTTGGGTTTAGGGTTTGGGTTTAGAATTTTAGATTTGGGTTTAGGGTATATGGATTTGTGTTTGTTTATTTGTCTTTGTCTATACTATATGATTTGAGTTTAGGGTTTCTCTCTCTCTCTCTCTCTCAATTTATCATACTATACTGTATTTTAAATTACAGTATAGTATAATACATTTCTTTTTCTTTTCTTTTGCACTTTGTATCTCCATCTCTGCTTTCTAATTCTTCTTACTCACTACTTGATCAGTTACATTATTTTGTTCTCCAACACCGTCGCCACTCATCAGCTATCTCTCTAAAGAAATTTTAGAGAATTTCCTATATACAAAGTTTGTGGGTGTGTCGAGTTTTCCTACCATAATATGTATAACATAGTCACGTAATGGATAATGGTTTAGGTTTAGGGTTTAGGATTAGAGTTTGGGTTTAGGGTATATGGTTTGAGTATATAGTTTGGGTTTAGGGTTTGAGTTTAGAGCATATAATTTGGATTTATGGTTCAGAATTTGGGTTTAGAGTTTATGATTTAGGGTAAATGGTTTGGGTTTGAGTTTAAGGTATATGGTCTGGGTTTAGGGTTTAGGTTTAGGTTTAGGGTTAAGGATTTGGGTTTAAGGTTTACGGTTTGGGGTTTAGGGTTTACATTTATGTTTGGAATAATCTATTCTATATCTATTTTATTTATAGAATAGTATAGTTCGGCGTTTGAAATACACACACTCACTTTTAGATTCACTCTCCATAAAGGATTATAATCTATCTTATTAAAACAGAAACATTCTGTTGGACCTAACATTTATTTTGTAAGTTTTTAAATTAAATACACTTTTATA
>NC_079517.1:14043226-14244823 GCF_000801105.2 Raphanus sativus
TGGGCTGAGGCACTTTAAGACTCTCTATTCTCTATATCATACATGTAATTGTTAAGATTCTGTACTCTCTACTTTATATCATACAATGTTTCTTTATAAGTTACAAAGAAAAAAACGCAGTAGCAAATGAAAGCTACTTGTTACTAAAACTAACATTTCGGGCTAGTGGTGGATTTCTATTGATCAAGTAATTAGATTATATATACTGTATGTTGAAAGCTTTGTTAAAGACATAATAGTAGATCACTGATTTGTGTAGGCGTGGACTACTCTTGGAAGAGCACAACTCAAATTTTTGACAGTGCTATCAGGAGTTTTAAAACCGCCTTAAATCTATCAATGTGAGGTTCCACAGAGAAAATTAAGTTAAATTGTTTTCACTTTGTTTTTTTAGTCTCATAGAGATCTTGAGGACATGTTGTTACCTATTTCACAGGCGGAATCAAGAGAGGCGAAAAGAGGATTTACAAGCTGCAAAACAGCTAGCTAGCTAATAAAGAGAGAGAACAGCTTCAGAACAGGACACTGACGCTAAACGTTTTGTGGTTGTTGACAAGAAAATAGACCCAAACTAATGAACCAGAGACATGTACTTTAGCTATAGAGTAGAACTTCGTGTAAGCGTAATAAGAAACAACAAGCGGAAGATTCTTCTTTCATCAAAAGCAAATACTTACAGCCATTTGTCTGAGAAAGTCTTCTGAAGAAACACATTCCTTGAAAAAATCAATCATGATACTTCAAGCTTCACAAACGCACACGGAGTCTCACCCTTTCTCACTCTGCGGACTTTCTGAATTGCAGCTCTACATGTTGTGCAAAACCATTCTCCATCTGGAACCGATGCACGTGGAGGTTTCATGCAATACATGTGATACGCATCATCACATATCACAATCTTATCATCTTCTTTGTCGGTTAGGCAGTTTCTGCATAGGTAAACTCACTCCAATAAAGACACAACAAGGCAACACGATCATTGAAATTAAAGAAAGAGAGAGCACTGACCTATCAAATTTGTAACCATGAGAGAAGAGACTCCGCAGAATAGTCTTAGTGGAAGTAGCTAAACACCCAAACAGAGCAGCACAGAATCCAAACATGTTAAAGTTACTCTGGTAACAGAAGTCAGAAGAATCCCTCCAACAATGGGAACAAGAGACGCCCAAATACGCCAGTCAAAGTACTTCCTCCACACCAACTGCACAAACATATATACAATCAGATATGTTTCAAAGTCTCCCATAAGAGACTGGCTCTCAGAAGCAGCAAGAAGATCAAAGTCAAACATATCATGAGACTTAGCAGTAGTTATATTGGCGCCAGTGATATTATCACAGTCAACTTGCTTTCCCACCTCGTCTAGCCCATGATCACTCAGCAATAAAACTTGTTCAGGAGTTGTGAAAACAACAGCAGGAGACTCTACTTCTCATCGCTGTGGTGGGTCAATGAATCACCTGCAAGCGTCTTTACATTTTGGCTGAGTTGTTCCATCATCAATAAGTTCCTCTCTGGGGTAGTGAACACAGCTGACTTGCCAAGGACGCTACTAGCAGCGTTGTTTATTTGATAGTGTCAGATGCACAGCCGAATTCTCTAGGACAGCTGTTAGAAAGAAAATAGATTAGAGAAAATCTAAGTTAACAATAAACCAAAAGAAATAACTCAAAACAAATGAAGAAGAAGTATCTTCTCTTAACTCCAATTCTGAGACATCTAAAAATGGTTTATAATAAAAAAAAAAGAAAAGAAAATGGTTTATATTTTCCACTTAATGTTCCTTGAAATATCGCAGCCATGCACACTCTGGTAAGCCTCCTTTCAAGATATGTGGCAACACTCTTAGACCCTGCGCAAGCTCCTTTGACAAACCATTGATCTTGGAAGGCATCTCTTCCCTGCCATGGTGTTTCTTGCGCAACATTTGTATTTTTTTTATGCCAGCTACATACTCCTCAAACATCAGTCCGGCTAGAGGTTTCGATGCTCCAGCACACAACAACGCTTTAAACTGCAGAAAGCTTTCTCCAACACTACCAATGCGACGTCTCGTAGTTTCCCAATCTCCTGCTTTCTCAGACTAACATAGACCATGTTATTTTGTTTCTGTTTTCTTTTTTGGGATGGTAGAAGAAGATAATGGTTCTTCTTGTTTATATATCTGTGATATGTAGAATCTATAGTTTTCCCTAATCTAAATGAGAAAGTTACACAGATCAAATGTAATGTTTCAATATAAAGATGATAATAACAGAAAATGAGAATTTACAAATTCCAATAACACTTAAGGATTCATGAATTCAAAACCCTCTAAATAGAGAAATAGTAAAACTATGAAACAAACAAAGAAAAATTGTTTTGTCAGGAATGGTGGATAATATCTCATCGGAGAAGATAGTCTAGATGATTTTTTTTTTTCAAAAAGTTAAGATATATTAAAAAGAATATTTTGTAGATATTCTAAAGATTATTCTTGTTGAGACTGTTACTTTTAAATATATAAAAAACTGTGACGAACAATAATAGAGAAATATTCATATTGGACAATTTAGTAAATTTGTATATACAAAAGTGTATTTTTCAAAAAACTTAAAATAATAATGTAGTTTTCAAATTAAAATCTTATGGAAGTGTATTTCTCCAAATTTTCCCTTTTAATCTAATACAATTTCATTAAACCTAACTAGAAAAATACAAAAAAAACTTTTGATGAATGAAGGAACCATGCATTAAGGTTAGAGAGATTGGTCTCTAATATCTGCTAAGTTATTTCTCTGAGAACGTGTTTTACACTCTTCTTGAAGTGTGCAACCTTTCTCTTGAACTGAACTCAAAGAGAAACGGAGAGAAAGCAATTAAAACATGGTGCAAACATTATTTTTTTATTGATTTTTAATCTTATGATAGGTAATGATAAATATATCGATTTATCATCGACGTACAAGTCTATGTTGTTTTACTAAAACACAACATTGGCCAAACAATGGGTCACCGTAAGGCACATTGAAAAGTTGAATCTTCGTCACTCATTGTGCACACGTTCTTGCAGTCGTTATCTCTCTTACAAGGGCCTGAGCGTGGGAATCTATAGTGACATTTAGCTGAAAAGTATATTTTAAAATAAATCATCTGAATCATGTCATTTTATTATGGGCTTTATTATATCATTCAGTTATAAATAATTAGAGTAAGAAAATATATATTACCAGTTGATTGAGAAAATAGAAGAAAAAAAGCTAGGATCAAAGAAGCAAGTTGAATCTTCTGTGCTGACATTGTTTCTTTGTATCTCTTTTCTTTTGTGCAGATGTTTTTCTTTTGGGTTTAGAGCAAATAATCATCTCCCTTTAAATACTTGCGTAAACGTATACATACGTTACCAATTAGTTTCTAACAAAGAAATAATATATTTACATATACATTGAATTAATGTGTGTAAAATCTTGCATTAATTATATAATATTCTCTGTGGAGTATATCTGATTTGAACATCTATTCCTAATTTAATTTATTAACAAAGAAAGAATATATTTTACATAATACATATTCCAAAATTAGAGTAAAGTTCCGGTCAAACAAAGAAAAAATCAAACTAAAAATCAGTAGGGAGAAGATTTTGTTGGATACTCCTTTTTTAAGATACATATTCTAAACTTTTCACATATATTAAGAAATCACATTAAAAATGCATTGATTTTGTGAATAACAATTTTCCATAATCTTTAACCAATAAAATCCAATAAACACAATTAAGTTTCTTGAAGTTAACAGATTTTCATTAAATAATACATTGAAAAAGTAAATATATCTTTTTAAAAACAAATTTTTTTCCTAGAATATGGATCTTTAAAAAACAGAGGGAGTATAATACTAAAATTAACACGTTCATTAATTACTTGCTAAACTAGCATATATATTTTGGCAAAATAAAAGATATCAAACAATAAATCCTACTCCCTCTGTTTTTTAAAGATGTATGTTTTGGTGTTTTCACACATATTAAGAAAACACATTAACTATACATCATTTTTTAGAAATTATCAAATTCCAATGCATTTTAACCAATAGTCTTTCAATAAATTCAATCAATTTTATTGAAATTTGCAATTTTTGTATAGGAAACATAAAAAATACATCTTTGTGAAACAATTTATTTTTCTAAAACATCTATCTTTAAAAAACAGAGGGAGTATTAGTTACAAGTTTGGTCAATTCGTGATCCGTTTCCAAATTCAACTGTTGTAGCAACTAAACTATACATATGAAGGTGAACTTGAAACTCTCTGTTCCTTATTACTCTGGTGCCATGGAATAGAATATGTCCAGGCCCGGCTCAAACCATTTGTAACCCTGGACTTTAATCTAGAATGAGACAAATAGGTGAAAAAAAATCATGTCACCACCTGTTTTAATCTACATGGGACAAGAACTGTGTAAATAACGTTTTTGCCATTAATGATGGTTCAACCTTAGCCATCAGATCTTATTTCTGTGTTTTAAATCTTGTCCATCGATTTCACGTTTATCTCTTCTTTAAAAAAAAAAAAAAATCTCAACCACGTGAGCAACACAGAGCCACACAATTTTTCTTATCTCATTTTTTCATTCGAGTGAGTATAACTAGTATAACTCGTATAACTAAACATGTTAAAAATTATATACTTGATATCTATACTATTAAATTAGAATCCCTATTAGGATTCTACCATTAGTTTTCAATTTATTTATAACTATCATGCCATTGATTATTTTTAAGATCTTTTTATTTAATTTCACTCATTTAATAAGAAAACAAATCTTTGAAACTAATTTTGTTTACATAAACAAGTTTGTTCAGATTATGTTAAATAATAAGTGTATAGTTCGTTTATAAATCAGTGAGTTTAAATAATTGGGTTAATCTAATTTATTTTCATTATATAAGCTACATTATTTAAATCAAAATAATTTTATATAACATAAAATATGATAATATTTATGGCACTGACAACAATATATATATATATATACCAAAAATAAAAAATATTACGAAATATTAGAATATTTAATATATTTTTACGTAGTATGTTTTTAGAATGGGTTAGAATTTGATAAAATGTATAGTATATACAGTAGAACCTCTATAAATTAATAATCTATAAATTAATAATTTCTATAAATTAATAAATTTTGCCGGTCCCAAGTTGGACCGGTGTTAAATATAACATAAATCGATAAAATAATAAGATAATAATATTTTTAAAACTTCTATGTAAATATATAGTCTCATTAAAATCATAAATTAATAATCTATCCATATATAATTTTTATTTAAGTACAAGCTAAATATTTATTGTTTGGTTTTATATTCACAAATGGAAATTCTTTATTTTTCTTAACATTTCAATATATTTTGATAATATTTAGTAAAAAATATACCGAAACCACTTACAATTCTATGAAACATAATAATATACATAAAATAAGATAGTAAAACAATATGAAAATCAAATTTCTAAAATTTAAATAATGTACATACGGTAAAATACAATATTTTCTTCTTTTTTATAAATAAAATATTTAAAAATAGAAAAAATCTAAATAAGGAAACTTTTGTAAATTAATATCTCTATAAATTAATAAAATTTCAAAGTCCCAACATTATTAATATATAGAGGTTTTACTGTATGTATCAAAAATAAAAAATATTACACAACAAAAAAATAAATATCAAAAACTAAAATTTTGTTAGAAAAAAATCCGGCGATTTTAAATCACGGTCAAGATCTAGTCTATACTATTAAAGCATGATCCTATTTAAAAAAATTAGGATTCTGCCCCTGCATTTCAATATATTTACAAGTTTTTTTCCATTAACATTTAATTTAGACTAAAAATAGAATATTCTTTATAGCTATGATAGTTAATACTTTCCATATTTTTTTTGAATGATAATAATTTTAATTTTTATGCAGTATATAGTTTTTATTTAATTTGAATATCATTTTCATCTCTAATATTATTTAAATATCGGATATGAATATATACATACAAATTAAAAATTTATATAACCATTTTTTACATAATAATGATATGCCAATTTTAAGTGTTCAGTTTTAAAATTTATCTTAAAATTAAGTTTTAGATCTAAACATAAATAAAATACAAACTTATCATAGTAACAAAAAAGAAAATAAATATTTCATATCAATAATAAAGTTTCCTATTACCATTGTTTTATTTTCTTCAAATGACATAATACAAATCTCATCAAAGTCTAAATAGTTACTTTTTCAATTTTATATAATATTAAGAAGTATGAATTATTTAATAAACATTTAAAAAATATTATTTATTTTTTTTGGTTTTCAGCGGGTCATCTCATATCGGATCTTAGGTTAATAGCAGAATTTTAGTTTTTTTTACCAAGTTTTCTAAGATTATACTTACAATTCTTTTTATTAAATTAAACTGAATTATACACATATCAATAGATTTATCGGTTCAATCATAGGTCTGTGTTGGATATGAAAAGACCGCTTGAAAATCAATTATTATAATAGATTTTTTTTTTTGAAACACAAATAGAAAGTTTTAAAATCATTTATTCTCTAATCAAAATTACAAATTCAATTAAAAATATATCCGCACTTTTAAAGCACGGATCAAAATCTAGTATAAATTTTATAATTTATGTATAATATATAACTACTAGACACAACTAATATATCATGTTTTACATAAAAAGTAAACAAAAAAATATCATAATAGATGATGACAACAATTTCATCTATATTATTTAAGATTTTCATATTGTTGTTAAATTACTAAATTATACTTTTAATTTTACATTATATACTTATACTTTTAAGGGTTGTAAATTATATTTGTCATATTGTTATGATAAACAAACATCGAACATATTTTTACAAACCTATATGTAAAAAAAATATTGGTTTAACCCCTAAAACTAGACATATAGACGAGTAGTACTGGTACAACTTTGACATTTTAGAAAATAACAAAACCAATTTGGTATTCCATGTGAGAAAAAAACAATCAAATATCCTAATTGGTATATGTGCTCATAAGTTCTCTTAATTTATTTAAATTTTTGAAAAAAAATTAGAAAATTATTACACAACTTCATAAGTTTACATGATCTACCTTATACTTTAAGGTTTGTTAACTTGTTTTTCCATTTAGTTTTTGGAAAACACTCAAAAATGTATTTTTACAAAATTGATGATTTTATTGTAACCGGGCAAAGATATATAAACATAAATAATGATTACAACTGATGTAATTGTATTTATTACGTGGTATAACTACTTTTTTCGATTTCACTGCTAATGTACAACTATGCACAAACTGGTAACAACTAAAAATCCAGTACAACTATATACAGCCGGTATAACTAAAAAACTGGTACAACTACTTATTATTTTATTTAGTATTATTTTAAAGGTGCATAAATGTTATCATTTATGTATAATATGTAGTTACTATAATTAACACAACTAGTAAATCATGTTTTACATATGAAATAAACAAACAAATATCCTAATGTATCTGATGAAAAAATTACACTTTTTGGGGGGTTTGTTAACTATATTAGTCATATTATTATGATAAACAAACATCGAACATATTTTTACAAAGCTTTAAAGTGAAAATATTAGTACAACGCCAAAACCTAGAGATGCAACCAATTGATATAATTTTTTATTATATATAAGATGAGTATTACTGGTATAACTGGTATACTGTGACATTTCATAAATTGAAAAAAACCAATTTGATATTTCTTATAAAAAACAATCAAATATTCCAATTGGTATGTACTCAGAAAGTTTCTCTTAATTTATTTGGCTTCGAAAGCAAAAAGTTGAAGATGGTTTTTTTCCAAAAATAGTTCAACTAGTATAACTAGTACAACTTGTAAAAATTCATTATCCAATCAAATATTATTAAAAATATATTATTCTAGTATTTTGATATATACAGATGGGGGAAGATTAAACGAATCTATCTTATTAAAACAGAAACATTCTGTTGGACCTAACATTTATTTTGTAAGTTTTCAAATTAAATACACCTTTATATTTTAGTTAAACCTACATTAAATCACTAATGTTCTTTCTTTATACTACTATTCATGTTTCCAAACAATATACTTATTTCTTTATACTACTATCAATGTTTGCAAACAATATATTTTATATACTACTATCAATGTTTCCAAACAATACAATAATTAATCTTAATTATTTTATATCCATCATTTTCTCTTTAAAATTTTGTAGAAACGTCATAATTTCATAAATTACAAAATAATAAACTTTAAAATTTGGATTATAAGATTACAAATTATGAAACTATTACAATTTCAATCAAATTAGATTACATATCAGTCATCCATCAGTTCAATCGGTTAGTCTCGGGTTTTAGTGACTTTTTAATATGAATATTTAAAAAAACTAAATTGAATTGTTAGATCTCCGGATTAACCGGTATAATCACAATCGGGTTGAATTTAAAAACACTGATTTAAATACAAAAATATTTTAAATACACACTCTTTAAAAGTTAACAAAATATTTGTTAAATTTTTCATCGTAAAATATTCCGCGCTTCAAAGCGCGGGTCAAGATCTAGTATGTTTTATTGGTTCTACATCATTCTTTCTTCTATATCTTTATACGCTGAAAACAAAAAGTAAAAATCACATATTAATTGCAAAATTGTACTAGTTGTACTAGTTATACATGTTTTAGTTTTATCAATTATAATGGTTATACTCAATTTATTTATATTAGTTATATTCGTGGTAGTTGTACTAGTTATAGAAATTTGAGTTGTACTATCTGTACTAGTTGAAGTTGTACTAGTTGTATCAGTAATACGCTGCGTTCTTCTTTATCTTGAATCTCATACGTAAAAGATGAAATTTGATTATAGATAAGATATAACTGATTAAATATGATTACGGATTGATTGATTTGGGATAAGAAAGAAAAATTTGGTGGATGGTTTGAAGAAATTTTTTGATTTTATTTTAAGGTGAAAAAATATTTATGGAGAAGAAAAGAGGAGGAAGAAGAAGAAGATTAGGATTAAAGCTGGATTGGGTTTTGGGTCTGGATCTAGGTCGGATAGTAAAGACATAAGTTAGAAAAAATATTTAAGTCTTTAGGTTTTATGGTCTTTTCTCTATAATTTCTATTTATTTTTAATTTTACTTATAATTTTATTTTTAATTAAAAATGGAGAAGGTTCTTTCCGCATTTTTTTGACCCCTTTGTCCCATCCCAGCATTTGTTCCAGCTAATGTGGAACAAGAACCCCAAGAAACGATGTCGTGTAGCTTTAACGAACATCCTGGATGTTTCTTCCGAGAAGGAAGCTACAGAGACCAAATCTCAGCGCCAAGATGATGATCCAGAGGTCGGAGGGACTCACTCGGAAAATGATGATGGGAGGAGACTCGATCTCGAAGCCAATAAGCTCACAGATCACAAGGAGACAAGCCCGCTGAGGTAAACAGTCGTTTAGAATTGACAAAGCGCTATGCTTCGATTTGCCTTGTTGATTAACATCACATTCGTTATCTCTCTATTGTGAACTTTTGCCGATGAAGGAAGGAAGATACTGAGATAAAATCCATCTTGGGGGCTAAGAACCCATTAGTAACAGAGTTGTTCCTTTGATTACTCAATCTTCACAGGAGCTACTGAGATAAATCCATCTTGGGCTGAGGCACTTTAAGACTCTCTATTCTCTATATCATACATGTAATTGTTAAGATTCTGTACTCTCTACTTTATATCATACAATGTTTCTTTATAAGTTACAAAGCTACTTGTTACTAAACTAACATTTCGGGCTAGTGATGGTCAATTGCGATCTGGATCACCAGTGTTCTTCGTTTCCGTATACTGTTGTTTATGCTACATAAAAGAAGAAAAGAACAATCAAATATTTCTTCAAAGCAGACAAATATTCATCGGTTTAACTTGTCAAAAAGCTCATCTGATTCACTCTTAACCGGAAAGAGAGATATATCAATCACATTTTCAATTAATCCTAAGATGGCATCACATGATTATCTCTAGTGCAATAAAAGTAAAGTTGCTTCAATGAAGACGCTGTCATTGATCAAAAGAAATATAAACTCATGAGGAGACACTAGTAAGAGCACTGACCTGTCAAGAAGAAGAGATTTTTGCAAGAATGGTCTTGGTGGTTAGTAGCTAAACACTCAGACAGAGCAGCACATAATCCAAACATGTTAAAACTAAGCTCTGTAACAGAAGTCAGAAGAATCCCTCCAACAATGGTTGACAAGAGACGCCCAAATACGCCAGTCGAAGTACTTCCTCCACACAACTGCACAAACATATATACAATCAGATCCCCTTGAGATCCAAAAACAGACAAAAGAGAAAGATCATCTCAAACCTGTAGTAGCTGGAGTGAAGGACTTAATCGTCTGCATGAAAGAGACGGGAATGTAACGAAGGCTGACATTCCTTCTATCAAGATCCGCTGCTGCTTGCCTGGTTCCTTCTATCTCTGATTTCAATCAGAGATGAAAGAAACCTGACAATCTGGGACATCTCTGGTCTCTTCTCTGCTTCCGTCGAGCAGCATGAACCTGCTAGTTCAGCTACCTCCCTGACACTCTGATGTGTCTCATGCTCTGTGTCAATGTCCACATCAATAGAGTTCCAGAAGTCTTCTTTCTTCTTCTCGAACCACATGGCAATGAAGTCTTGGGACATGTTGCAGTCGTCCTTGTTGCAGGCTTTCTTACCCGTTATTAGCTCCAACAAAATGACTCCAAAGCTGTACACATCTGCCTTCCTCGAAAGCATTCCCCCGTCTGCAATTACAAACATTTTACCTGTTAGTTACAAATAAAAAAACAAATATATATTTTGCTGAATCAGATATAGATATTTACAGAGGAAATGAGAAAGACATACCGAAGTATTCTGGTGCCATGTAACCTAGAGTTCCAACACATGCGGTATTTATTGGTTCTCTGTCTTCTGTTGTAGCCCTGACATACCCGAAGTCTGCAATCTTTGCTCGTAGATCTTTTCCCAAAAGAATGTTTGCCGATTTGACGTCTCGGTGGATGTAGATTTGACTTTCACTGGCTAGAGTATGGAGATACTCTAACCCCCTAGCCACGTCCAATGCAACAATCAGTCGACGACTCCAATCTAACTTTTGCGCTTCATAGCCCTTCTCGAGATGCTTACTCAACGAACCTTGTGCCATCAACTCATAGACTAACAGTCGCTCGTCTCCTTGGATGCAGTACCCATGAAGGCTCACAATGTTTCTGTGACGAACTCTGGATAAAACTCTAACCTCAGCGTCAAACACACTGCAGCCTGTACCACCAGCAGTAACGACCATCTTCTTAACCGCAATCTCTCTTCCATCTTTCAGCTTTCCCTGATATACAAATCCAGATCCCCCTTTCCCGATGGAAATGCTAAAGTCTTGTGTAGCTTCCCGAAGAGTTTCCAGTGAAAAGACACTGTTCTCAGACTCCAAGATCTCGTTCTGCTGAGAAGGTGGCAATGCTACGTTCTGCTGAGGCTGTGGCACCATCTCGCTCTGCTCTGGCTGACTAGCTCTAGCAGATCGTTTCCTCTTCCAGGACCGAAAGAAACAGATCCCTGCTCCAATCAGACAACAAAGACCCGCAAACCCAAACCCACCGGAAAGTATCCAAGTGAGTTTATGCTGACCACTCCATAAAGGAACATCTCTCACAATCGCTGGGTTCCCTTTTGTGTTTGGAACTAGTGTCTTGAAATGTGGAACTCTCCCGTGTAGGCGGTTGTAAGAAAGATCCAGGCTGTGCAGTTCCATCTTGGTGAGCTCTAATGGGATGGTACCCGTAAGCAGGTTACGAGAAAGATCAATCACATATAATGATGTGAGATCCGCAAAACGTGGCGAGATAGTTCCCGTCAAATTCATGAACATGAGTGTGATAGCTCTGATTTGACCGTCCAAGCAGTTTATCCCCCACCACATATCACAAGGGTCATTCCCTTTCCAACTCTGAGCAAGAATGTGGTTGTAGCCAAGATCTCCCATAATCGAAAGCAGAGCATCAACTCTGCTATCGGTGCTGTTCCCCGGACTCGAACGGGCCTTTACCACAGCCATAGAGCCGAACAATGCAGCAATACACACCAAGCGCCTCATCCGAAATCCTGCACATTAAACATAGTCCAATATCAGATTACAAACCTATACAGTTTCCAACTAAAGCAAAGAGATTGAGGCGATAGAAGATGGCATTATTTATAGAATCTCTCGATCTACAAAATCGATATCAGTTTCCTCTGTGTTTCTCAACCTATAAAATATATTACATGTTTCTTGGATGTCACGCAACAACTATATGCAGAGCCAAATACTAATGATAATAGTTATCTAAAAGTGAAGACATAGAGATCTCTATAGAATGTTAAGGATGAATCTTATTAACATAGAGAATACGTTTACATACAACCTTGGGAGGAGACTAGTATGGAAAACTATAATTACAGCGAATATACAATTACAGGTTGTGGACTACCTGATCCGCTCCTTTTACGAAACATAGAGGGAGCTACCAATAACCTCGGATCAAATGCATCAACCACAGACTGTATAATCCACAGATATGACTCATCAATATTTGGTTATGATAGTTAGAGAATAACACCAAATACAATACAGACTACTATTTGCTGGTGTGTTGTAAACACATGTACCTGAGAAAAATAACCTTGGTGTGCTGACCCAAAGAGAGGTGTCAAATCAACGCCACAATAGTTATCTTGTTGCCGAAACAAAGCCTGCAATAGAGGAAGGAACTTAACATGCAATATATATGGTGTTGCAGAGCGCAATATCCAACATATAGTCCCTTTGAACATATTGACATTCAGTTACCTTATTTGCCTTTTCGATAAACAAAAGTTCATCTGCCATGTGAATCCTACAGTGACAGAACAAAATGAGAATCAACACATAACAAAACAGATATAAAGAAAAGCCTCTCAAAGGTTGACTTTACCTTCCAACAGTGGGAAACATTTTGGCATTTGGAGACATAAAACGATCTCTAGCAATAACATATGATTCCAACATTCTCTCGTTGACCAATAGGGTGCTGATAGACCTTGGAGGGCGTATTATCACTGTGATCCGATCAGCGAACAATGGATTTCCAGCAATCAGCTTACGTGCGTATTCAGCCATTTCGGATGCTTCTACAGCATGCTTGGCACCAGCCTAATTCATTAAAAAAAAAAGAAGCAAAAATGCACAAAAGTCATCAAACAAGTCATCTTAATCTATATTTGGTTTCAGCATAGCAAAACCTTAGTTCTGTAATTAGAGGCCTGAATATTTAATTTAATACCTGGGCAGCAAACATTGACAAAATGCCACTCCCAGCACCCACATCGACCACCACGACACGACCAGCAAAATTAGAACGGTTACCTGAAGACATGAAAGAGAGAGACAGCCATCCTGTGTCATACAGCGGTGCAAAGCATACATAATATAATATTTGATAGATTTACATTCTATAACACAAACATAAGTGAAACAGTTCAGAGGAAACCAAATACATATAAATGCCATAATTTTTTTACCTGTCCTGACATAACCTTGTAGCATATATTTTTGCTGCCCATTGTAATGGAAATCCATTTTGGCCGAGGACGCCTCGTCGAACATGCTTTTACTAGCTGAAACTGTGGATGATGATCCACCTATAAACGGAAGCATGACAAGACAGTCAAGGACTATGTATGCACAGAGAGAGATTTTGGTTTCTTTAGAGTCAAGAAGACGCACCACCCTGATGAACAGGAGCATCTTTTCTCCACTCCTCACAAGACTCCTTGCTATTATCCTTCTCACTTTCAAACTTTATATTAACTCCTTGGGAGAATGCTTTCTGTTTCAAATCCAAAATATACACATTATTGACAAGAGAGCGGAGAAAAGAGTAAAGATAGAAAAGTAAGTAACTTTTATGTACCTCCTCTGAGTTATTACATATGAACTGGACTGTCCCGAACTTGAATAACTGTGAAACAAAACACAAACGGTCAAATGCAAATGAATTTTCTACACCAAAATTCAATCTTCCAAAGCTCAAATTAATTAATTGTTCACCTGAGCTGAAGCGAGATCAAAAGTGAAACAATGGGTCGAGTCCGATTGCTGAAACCGGAGCTCCACAGGGGAGGACGACGAAGGGGAAGTGGAGGATAGATCAATGACGGAATCTAGAGAGAACTCTAGCTGCTCGAGATTTTTGGCCTCCATTTCAGGGAACAAACACAATATGTTTGATCGAGGGTTTTTAATCGTCGATCGAGCGAAGAAACAAAGTCGAGAAACAGAATAAGAAACTTTGAATTTCACTTTACCAATCTGCTGAGAGGAATCAATGCGAAGAGAAACAGAGGGAGAGAGAGATGCAGAGTAGAGTGTAGCTCAAAATAGAAAATAGGAGGGAAAATTTATTTAATTAAAAAATATTTATTCATTAATGGCAAAACCCCAAACCACGAGTTACCTTGTTTAGCACTCACCTCACAAATAATTCACAAATGTCCACCAAAAGAAAAAATTACTTTTATAGTATGTTATGTTTTACCTTTTGAAACATTTTAGTAAATGATGTTTTCATATAAACAAAAACGAAAATAACATCAGAAATGTTTAAACAAACATAATATACATGAAGAATTATATATATAGATAGATATTCATCGTATATTAAAATAATTATACGTACTCCCTAAAATGTAAAGAGAAAATTGTTAATACATATTTCATCATGTCATATTAAGTTATTAACATTTTAACTTAAAGACGTCTCCTGATTCATCATAATCCTCAAAAAAAAAAAAAGGTGTTATAACATGACTGCTTTCTTGGCTTCTACGGTGTTCTTGTCTGTGACCCGCCTAAAAGCTTTATTTCGTTTTCAAAAGACTTGCTTCAGCCATGGATAATGATTTAGCAATTTTGCTTTGGAAGCAGCGTGTGATCAGCTTCATGATCAAAGCGATCTGGACCACCAGTGTTCTTCGTTTCCGTATATCACCAGCACTAGTGATGGTCAATTGCGATCTGGATCACCAGTGTTCTTCGTTTCCGTATACTGTTGTTTATGCTACATAAAAGAAGAAAGGAACAATCAAATCTTTCTTCAAAGCAGACTAATATTCATGGGTTTAACTTCTCAAAAGCTCATCTGATTTACTCTTAACCGGAAAGAGAGATATATCAATCACATTTTCAGTTAATCCTAAGATGGCATCATATGATTATCTCTAGTGCAATAAAAGTAAAGTTGCTTCAATGAAGACACAACAAGAACACTGTCATTGATCAAAAGAAATATAAACTCATGAGGAGACACTAGTAAGAGCACTGACCTGTCAAGAAGAAGAGATTTTTGCAAGAATGGTCTTAGTGGGAAGTAGCTTAACACCCAAACAGAGCAGCACAGAATCCAAACATGTTAGAACTAAGCTCTGTAACACAAGTCAGAAGAATCCCTCCAACAATGGGGACAAGATACGTAAGAGGGTCGATGTGTTCTGTTGCGACACCGGCGTTGCCCGGATTCCGTTAACTTTTTGATCGCTCCGTTTTACTTTTTCGCCTGAGCTATGAGTGGAGGAGAAATTAATGAAGAAACTGTCGTTGCGTGACTGAAACAACAGAGCCAGAGAAGAATGAAGCTGAAAATAGTAAATAGGAGGGAAATTTTTATTTAATTATAATATATTTATTTCAAATGCGGAAACAAACTCAAACACGGGTTACCTTGTTTGGCTCCCACGCACAGAATTAGCAATAATTTTTCAAAATAAAGAAGATAAAGCTGAATGTCCCAATTTACGTTTTTTTTTTTTTGAATTTACTTTTTATTACAATATTATACTAGAAATATTGTTTAATCTTTATGTGATACATATTTTTGTACATAAATGTTATTAGGTTATTATTTTGTTTCTTCTTACATACTATTTTTTAATTCAATGTACTTTATATTGCGGATAATATGATTAATAATATAATAAAAAGTTAATAAGAAATGCTTTCTCTAGTTGTCCAAAAAAAAGAAATGCTTTCTTTATTTTTATGCTAATTAAATATTATTATTTTATTCATCTATATTATTAAAAAATAAATAAGTTACTACGTATATAATATAAACTAGTTGGCCGGTCCGCACCCTGTGCGGGCATTGTACAGATTCAAATTATACGGGTAGAGCTGGGTCTGCGGATCGACCCATCCCGTCCGTCCCGCCAACCCGCGGATCACCTAGTTTTTTTACTCATAATTTCGATCCGCATGACCCGCAATGAAAGATTCAAAATACCTGCACCCGCCCCGCCCAAATTTGCAGGTAATTCGCGGGATCCGCGGGTTAAATATTACGTAATATTTGTATCTATTTAAAAGAGAGAGAGAGAGAGAGATTTGATTTTGTATCTCTCTCTCTCTCTCTCTCTCCCTCTCATCTCTCTCTCTCTCCCTCTCATCGTAAACCTTTTTTTTAATTTTGATTTATATAGGAATGTTTCCTAGTTTAATATTTTATCATGAATTTTTCTTGGGTGAATTACCAACTAATCATAGTTTGCCAAATAATGTATAACATTTTTTAAAGATAATAAATAAATAATAATAATTTGTGTTAAGTTTTTAAAATAAATGAAAATATTATTAGCTGCCAAAAGATGAATTTTTTTAACAATTTTAAAACCGTCACAAAGAGTAAATCATAAACACTAAACATTATACCCTAAACCCTTGGACAAATCTTAAACCCTTGGGTAAAAATTCAAACACTAACTCTAAAATCTTGGATATACCCTAAACCCTTGGATAAATCCTAAACACTAAACTGTAAAACCCTTGGGTATACCCAAACACTAAATCTTCTCTTCTCTCTCTCTTCTTCTCTTCTCTCTCCTCTCTCTCTCTCTCTCTCTCTCTCTCTCTCTCTCTTCTCTCCTTCTCTCCTCTCTCTTCTCTCTCCTCTCTCTCTCTCTTCTCTCTCTTCTCTCTCTCTCTCTCGCCTTCTCCTCTCTCTCTTCTCTCTCTCTCTCTCTCTCTCTCTCTCTCTCCTCTCTCCTCTCTCTCTCTCTCTCTCTCTCTCTCTCTCTCTTCTCTCTTCTCCTCTCTCTCTCTCTTTCTCTCTCTCTTCTCTCAAATTTTGTGTTACTTTCCTATTTGTAATTTGTTAATTTTTTTATTAATAACTTACCTTATTTTCATTGTGTATTATTTACGCAACTTGTTATCATATTTATTACTTTGTTTAAATAATTTACCTTTAGTTAATTTGATCTTAAATTTTAATAACTTACCTTATATTAAATACGGATTGCTTTGGCAAGTTGATATCATATTTACTGCAGATCAATTTATGATAATATAATAGGTATCTTAATGTTCTAAGATCACATTTCCTAGAAATCAAACAGATAAATGTTGTAATAACATGTCAAACAGATGAATGTTGTAATTCTTGGGTGAATTACCAACTAATCATAGTTTGCCAATTAATGTACATCTTCTTTTAAAGATAATAAATAAAATAATAATAATTTGTGTTAAGTTTTTAAAATAAATGAAAAATATTAGTAGCTGCGAAAGGAAGAATTTTTTTTAAAAATTTTAAAATCATTACAAAAAAGTAAATCATAAACAATAAACACTATACACTAAACCCTTGGACAAAGCTTAAATAAACCCTTGGGTAAAAAACCAAAAACACTAAACCCTAAATTCTTGGATATACCCTAAACCTTGAATAAATCCTAACACTAAACTGTAAATCATTGGGTATACCCAAAACACTAAATCTCCCTCTCTCTCTCCCCCTCATCGTAAACCTTTTTTTTTTTGAAAAATACAAAAATGTAAACATTCTTTTAACAGTAATTTGAATCCCAAGAGTATTTACTTCACGATTTTAAATGTAATTTACCATGTTTATAAATTGTTAATTTTTTATTAATAACTTACCTTATTTTCAATGTGGATTACTTGCGCAACTTGGTATCATATTTATTACTGTGTTTAAATATGATTGCACGACAATCAAATAATATATTCATACAATTTATTAATGGAATTGTGTTGAATGATATATTTCGTTGAGAACTCCACCAACGAAATATTAGTCATAAGGGTCTCTATCTTGTTCAGGAGACCGAAATTTCCAAGATAGATATCATGCAAAGCATCTACACGAATATTAGTCTTCTTGTGCAAGTTAGATTTATTCAAAATAAGACAACAAGATTAAAAACGATTTTGAAAATTTAGAAAGATTTAAAAGTCGAATTAATGTGATACCCCATTGTGCAAGAATAACAGATTCTCTATAAATATCAATAAATGTGATTAAAACTTTCGCAAGAATTATTCAAATAAATAAGGTAACTTACATTTATAATAGATTCATAAGAGATCATATTAATTGCGCAAGAAAAAATAATAATAATCGATGCATGATCTATCAAAAATGTGCATATATGTGTTCCCAACTTTCCCTTACTCCGTTTAGTTTTGTTTTAGTATAAAGTGAAACCGAGAAGAAGAAAGAGAAGGAGATGAGAGAAATAGATGGCGTAGGATAGGTTTTTAGAAAAATAAAAAATTAAAAAATAAATCAGCCAATCAAATTATAAGGCAACAAGATTAAAAATGACTTTGAAAATTTATAAAGATTTAAAAGTCCAATTAATGTGATATTACATTGCACAAGAATAAATAAAGTTATTAAATATACAATATCATAAACTGATTTGAATTAAATATTATTATTCTTGCGCAAGTTAGATTTATTTAAAATAAGGCAACAAGATTAAAAACGACTTTGAAAATTTAGAAAGATTTAAAAGTCGAATTAATGTGATACCCCATTGTACAAGAATAACAGATTCTCAATAAATATCAATAAATGTGATTAAAACTTTCACAAGAATTATAAAAATAAATCAGCCAATCAAATTATAATATAGTTGACATAGAACTATATAGTTTATGATGATAAAAAATGACAAAAAGAACTATATAGTTTATATATATGAATTTATAAGATATACATTTTATAATATGATAAATTGTATAAAATCATATTTGAGTACAAAGTTGATAATATGTATAAAACGTTATACTAATTTTATAATAAAATATTGATTAAAGATTTTGTTCTTTGATGTATAAGCAAATAATTATCTGAAAAACATAGAGAAAGTAACAAAGCATGAAACTTACATTGTAGTTTACATGTTTGGATGATATGATCATTTAAGTACATATGGATCCACATGAGGAAACGTCATAATCGTTGGTCTGCGCATATATAAACTAAAATTGTAAATTAAAAAACCAATAGAAAAATACATATGAAAATATTTTAATTCTGAATTTGTAAAAAGGAAACTTATTAAAACACGTATTTAATGTAATTCTTGCGCAAGTTATGATTAATGAGAGCAATTACTGTAATATTCCGATTAGCAAATTATGATTAATGAGAACAATTGGTTAAAGGAAATATATTAAATTTGTAAGGTATAAGTAAGGTATGTTCATAATAATAAGTTTCGTAATTAGATATAAATCGTATTATGCCATTAAGACATTAATAAATGGTCGACATTTAATAATATTTTTGCGCAAGTTTTGATTTATGAGATTAGGAATTAATATAAATGGTCGACATTTATTAAAATTCTTGTGCAAGTTATGATTAATGAGATTGGCAAGTAATGTAAATGATCGACATTTATTAATATTCTTGCGCAAGTTATGATTAATGAAATTAGCAATTCATAGTTCATACAGTCCAAGCTTCTCAGGCTTTCACTTTCCGAGAGACCACCAAATTAACGTTTCTACTCGTTTTTAAAATTCGATCATAAGTATGAAAGCACAACAGCAACCATTGAAAAGCCAAATAAAACAAGGCTATAAAATCCCTCGCCACAAAAAGAAAATTTAAAAGGCAAAAAGAAAAAAGAACAGACTTGTTGCTGATTTTAAAATTGAAAAAAACAAGGCTATAACATTATCGATAGCTTTTATGGTTCATCATGTAAATAACAGAACATACACTCTTTTTACTCATTGCGGATTGTCTGATACTTCCCCCACAATGATTCAGACCTCTTCATCTCAGCCATTAAGCTCTTGAACTTGTGGCTGTAATCCACTCTACTGTTCATTTAATTAAATGAGAAAAAAAAAGAACAGATTAGTTTGAATGTTAACGCAAAAGAGAGGAAAAATCATAAAATGGAAAGAGAACCTGATACGATCCAACGATGAGATAGCACGAAGAGAACTTCTGATCATGTCTTCATTACGGTCATGATCTTGCTTCAAATAAATCTACGATTAATCAAATCATATAGAGAGATAAAAAAATTAACCTGCATCGTGGTGAAATCGTTATAATAGGACATCTGCATATAAACCAAAAGAAAAGTCAGCTATGATGAAATATGTATATATAAAAGTTTAATGATGTAAAATAACATAAACAATATCAACATAAAAAAGTTCAGAATAAAAAGTCAGTTGCTTCGTTTCTTCTACTGTGAATATCTTATATATAGTAAATTGGTAGACGTTTCTCAATAATTTAGCTTGCATGATAAGATAAAATATCATAATATTTTAACAGATAAACATAATAAATTTGTAAAATTAATCACGAATATGCATTTTATACGATGCGAAACTTGCGCAAGTAGTAAATATAAATAAGGTATGTTGAAAATAATTAGTTTCCTAATAAAAATATAAATAAGGTATGTTGATAATAATTAGTTTCCTAATAAAATATAAAACGTATTTCCCATTAATACATTTAATGATTAGTCGACATTTATTAAAATTCTTCTGCAAGCTATGATTAATGGTCGACATTGATTACGATTCTTGCGCAAAAAATAATTAGTGCGTTTGACAATTAATGTCACTTTCCAATTAAAAGGCCGATAAAAAAAGTAAATCAAAAAGAATAATTAGAAAAATTCGACCAATAGAAACGCGAAAATTTTCGTGAGAAGAACTGTGTGAGTGCCACGTAGCGTTTGTACTTCTCTTTTAATATATAGGAGGATAGACTATTTCTTTTTGGGCACGAGAGAATTGATAGACTTTTAATACTGTAAAGTTTTAAAATAATTTTATGTGGATACTATATCTTACTGGTAATGTATTGAATATGCTGTTTGTATCAAAACATTTTTGTTGGTGTGGAAAATTATTTAATGATATACAAACCGTGCAAAGCTTTTGTTGAAAAATACAAACAATCAAATGGGCCATAATTATTTCAATTAAACTAATTGGGCTATAAGACCTTTCACTTAAACCAATTGGGCCATTTTTAAAGTTAGCACCTAGACTAAGCCCAATACGACGGTAATAGTTTTTTTCCTCTTCTGGGAATCATTCCCGTAAGACATAGAGGAGATGAAAAGAAACTCTCACGTCCAGTTCTCCAGTAAAAATGAAATTTATCTTTTATAAAAAAAAATTTAAACTTCCTTCTTGCATTCGTGCTCCTCCTGAAGAACAGACTAAAATAAGAGGTAAACTTCCGTGTGTGCCTCATAAAACGAACTAGCGGGTTGCTCTTGTTGTTCGGACCAAAACCTTTCCATTCATCTTCTATATTCGATCTCTTCGTATTGGTTCCGCGACGATCTCTCATCTTCTCTCTTTTAATTCATTGATTTGACCTATCGAAAACAAAAACAGCAAAGATGATTAGGTGTTTATCAAACATCGTTTAAATTTATAACTTACACGGTTCAAATGTAAAAGTTAGATTATTTTTTCGCCTCTACTATTATTTCTGTTTTTATTACGATCTGTCTGTTTATAGTTCGTTTAATATCTAAAAAATATTTTGAAATTTTTATTTATTATTATATTACAAAATCATATTATATCAATAGATGAAAAGAAATCTTTTATTGTAAAACTGTATAATTTATCAGTTAGTTTTTTGACACTTAATATGTACACTATTATGCTTGTGCCAAAAAAGATGTACACTATTATGTCATGACGTTAAAATTATAGTTTTTAAAAATAAATTTCAATATACAATTGTCTATTTAGTGATACAAATGATTGATTTGGCAAATTTCAACGACTAATTTTAAATGATTTTGAAATTTTACTTTAAATACACTAATTAAGTTGGCTACCAATTTTCAAAAATATAATTAATCCAAAACTATACAATATTTAAGTTTATGGTTTAATGATTATTATTTAGAATTTAGTATTTAGAAGATGAAATTGTGTTTATAAAACTCTATAAATATTATTTTTATTTTAAAATATGTATAAATGATTAAGTAGAGTTCATTTCATTTTATCACAAATTAAAGGTATCTATGAAAAGGGTTTAAATGTAAAGTTGGAAGATGGTATCAAATTTGTGGTAAAATTAAAATTTTCTTTTGATTTTTTTTTTAAATTGTATTCTTGAAATGTTCATATGTAACTATATAAAATAGTTATTATTATATTTTGAAAAATATATATTGTAATTCAGTTTCTGTAACTATATAAAACAGTTATTATGGAAGGTTTTGAAATTTGCATAAAGAAAATGAACACTAGCAGCTAATGAAAATTTCAGAAGCAAGAAAATTCGATGTTATTAATTTTTATTATTATTAATTTTATTTATTTATGGTATAGGTTGATTGGAAGAAATGATACTATATGTGCACCACATGGTGAATGGGTAAAACGATAGTCAAATTCTCGCCAAAATATAGGTATTTTCTGACTTCTACACAAATTAATTGAGAAAGGTTATTTATAGTTCTCGAATTTTTCTACTCACTTTCAGGTTAAAATTTTAGAAACTTTAGTGTAGAATTAGAGAAATGCTAAACTAAGTTTATTAATAAAGATGAATAGAGAGTAACTTCACATAAACTCTCCCGCCGGTCTTAAAAGGTTTGATATCCTTAGACATATACTTTTAGAGTTGGACATGTTTTCTGTGAGTTGTGGATGGGTAGAGAGTAAGAGGAGGAGGAGTTTATATAGACTGTCGAAGAATCTCAGTTAAAAGATGAGATTAGAATAAGAATAATATGTCTTAATATTCCGTTTGAAACAAAATCGTATATATATCCTCATATATTTTCTGCTCAACTGATATTGTTAAAATCTCACCGCGGAATATGGAAACTGATTTATGTATTTTAGGAATAAGTTTGATGAGAATATAAAAGGGATTGTGTTTGTTCAAAATGGTTTAAACAGTATATATAGAATTAATTGATAGCCGATTACCAAGGAAGCTCTTGTTAAAATATAAATTTGTTCTATAATAATTTACTGCTCAACTGATATTGTTAAAATCTCACCGCGGAATATGGAAACTGATTTATGTATTTTAGGAATAAGTTTGATGAGAATATAAAAGGGATTGTGTTTGTTCAAAATGGTTTAAACAGTATATATAGAATTAATTGATAGCCGATTACCAAGGAAGCTCTTGTTAAAATATAAATTTGTTCTATAATAATTTACTGCTCAACTGATATTGTTAAAATCTCACCGCGGAATATGGAAACTGATTTATGTATTTTAGGAATAAGTTTGATGAGAATATAAAAGGGATTGTGTTTGTTCAAAATGGTTTAAACAGTATATATAGAATTAATTGATAGCCGATTACCAAGGAAGCTCTTGTTAAAATATAAATTTGTTCTATAATAATTTACGTGGGATGCAAGATTGGAGAAAGAGAATGACTACAGCTTTTATTTTATTAGATCGATATTGTTTCCATATGAACTAATACCTTACCTTCATTACATTAATTTAAACGATTCAATGCTTTTTTATAAATTTTTAAATCGATCATGCTATGGAAACCAAATCGGGACAAGAATACCCTATTAATTGCAAACCAAAATCTTGTTAGGATCATCTAATCAAACCGGTAGAAGTGTCTCGTTTATGGTCTGCCTATTTTACTGTGCAATTACCTAAAAGCCATTAATGAAAAAGCATTGACTGGGGGTTTTCTGATGTTTCTTTTGTTGTATTTACATTGTTGGAAAACCATACAAATGTTCTTCCATCAGTTTTTTAGAATTACCAATGATTCCACTGAAAAAACTAAGATCAAGGAGGCAAGTCAGGAATGGGTGAACATAGAGAGGGAATCACTTTAAAAACCAAGAGTATAAACCAACCAAAACAAATCCAGATTGTGATTGCAAACAATCCTCTAATTCATTTTTTTCTGCACCAATTCAGTCTTCTTACATAATCCTTCTGCTTCAATAGTTTCTTACATCAACTTTTCTGCCTCTTGTTCACTATATGCTTCGTGCAAAAGAAAAAATGTAATAGGGTTTCTTGCTGTACTAACTCTGTCTCATAAATAAATCTGAAGCAGATCATTCTCTTCAGCTAAGAGGAGGTTTTTTTTTTCTTTCTTTGGTTCAACTCTCTGTTTTTGAGCTTGTATCTCCAATAATTTGACCACTGCGTCTTTTACATACTTCTTTAATTCCTCTTTCTCATCTCGAGATTAATAGTTTCGAGCTTACACTTGAATCTCCATGATTTAGGCAAGTTTGTCCTTCTCCATCTCATGTACTTCTTTTCTGTCTTAATAAACAGAACACATCAAACCATTCGTATGAGGAAATTTTGCTCTGAACACCCATTGATTTCAGTACTAAGTCATCCTACTTTTCGATATGTACTCTTGTCACATCCTATTTCGCTAAAAAGATTCCGTTGCTAATCCTATTATTAGTCATCCTAGTCCCTACCCGCATATACCATATTCTGCACCTCTGATGGAATCATAGTACTGCCAATGCAATAAGGAACAGAGAGGGTCAACTTCACCCTTCTGATTCAGATATATAGTTTGGTTGGTGCAAAAGATCAATTTAGACAAGGATCACGAGTTAAAAAACTTGTAACTAATAGGATTTGAGGTAAACAAAAAGTCAAATTCTCTCAGACACTACTCCCTATGCAAACTGCGTGTACTGTTCCTGGTCGCATTTCCGGTAAGAATCCGACGGCGTTTGCTCCTGGTGAACCCCCTCCCGGCCTCCCACCTGATCCTCCTGACCAAACCTCTCCTCTCTCACCCGTAAACTTCCTTTCCCTCTCTGATTCAACTACTAAAACTGCCATTTCTGGTGCTACCCGTAAGGAATACCGAAAGGACCTGCCGATACTGAGCCTCCAAATGCTCCTGCTCAATCTGAAGCCACTCACATGGAGGTTAAGCTAGAAACAACTAGCTTATCTTCTTCTGTCACTGTTTCAGAAAGTAGATCTGCAATTGCTACAGAAAACCCTGTAGAAAATGAACCCTTCCCCCACCCAAAAATCCCCTTCCCATCCAAACAGCTACTTCTCCCGCAAAAACCATTACCCAAAACTTTACCCCTCTCTTTGAAATCCCGAATCCTGTATCTACGCTCTTCTGATCTCCTCTCCGTTCTTTCCTTTCTTACGTGAAACTTCTAGAAATCATCGATCACCGTTTCCTTTTCCCTTCCTTCATCAATCTCTTAAATGGGCTTAGGCGGTACTGGGCTTGATTACTATGGGTTTTGGATTCTTATGTATGAGTTTTTAAATGGGCTTGGCTCAATAACTAGAACCTTGGGGCTTTTGTATCTTTTCATTTCTTTTGCATTTATATAAAGTAAGCCAGTTCAAAAAAAAAAAAAAAAAAACTAATAGGATTTACTGTTTGATATCTTCTCTTTTGGGAAAAAATATATGCCAGTTTCGTAAGTAATTAATAGAATGATTTACTGTTTGATTTTTCTTTGTTTGACCAGCACTCTTAAGTTTTCTTTTTTCTAAGAATATAAGTAATGCAAGATTTACAGACATTAATGTTACAATCGGATCTTTAGATATATGTAAATATATTCTTTCTTTGTTAAGATAACAACGTACCTACACCGATTCACTCAATATTTAAGGAGAGGTGATCATTTGCTCTAAACCCAAAAAAAACATCTTCACAATAAAAAAAACAAAGAAAACAATGTCAGCACAGAAGATTCAACTTGCTTCTTTGATCCTAGCTTTTTTTCTTCTCTTTTCTCAATCAACTGGTAATATATATTTTCTTACTCTAATTCTCCATAACTGAATAATATAATAAAATGAACTAATTCAGATTGTTTATTTTAAAATAAACTTTTCAGCTACATGTCACTATAGATTTCCACCCTCAGGCCCTTGTAAGAAAAGTGACGACTGCAAGAACGTGTGCACACAGCGTCACGAAGATCCAACTTTTCTATTGTGCCTTACGGGTATCCCAATGTTGGGCAGATGTTGTTGTTTAGCACCATAGTCTTGTTCAACAATAATACATCGCCATATTTCTCATTACCTATCAATCTATCATAAGATTTAAAATCAATAAAAAATAAAGTTTGCAAAAAGTTCCCTTAGAAGATGAGCAACGACTGGTTCACGCCACAATGTATGAGTACGATTGATTTCTCTCCTGATCCCCGTTCCACCCCCCCACCCCTCCCCTTGCCCTCAAAATAATTTTCTTTCTTGTCTCAACAAAGGAACGGATAGACGAGAAGGATAACAAACCAGTTTCAGTTGTATATTAATGGGAAAATAGTTTTTCTTAAGCTTTGTGACAAAAAAAAGTTTTTTTAGGCCAAAAAATGATAATCATGTCTTATTAAGCTAATCTCATATACTTTATGTCCTATTAGACTAACTATTGTCAAAATGGCAATATTACCTTTAATTTCAATTAAAAATTCGAAATTACAATTAACAAAACAGTTGTTAAATATTACAATATAATTTTTAACTAAAATAATTAACAAATAGTTTTTTAGGCTTTGTGGCAAAAAAAAAGTTTTTTAGGCTAAAAATATTTTCAAAAAGGCAATATTGTCTTTCATTTCAATTAAAAGTTTGAAAATACAATTAACAAAACAATTATTAAATATTAAAATATAATTTTAACTAAAATATTTAACAAAATATTAAAAATCCAAAAAAAAAAAATTAAAATCACGTTTTCTTTTCTCTTTTTTCTAAAAAAACACTTTTTCAAAATAGATTTTTTTAAATCACGTTTTCTTATTTTTTTCTTTTTCCTAAATCATTCTTTTTTAATCACATTTTTTAGATTCCGATTTCTACAGATTTTAGATTTGTAGTAATGTGTAGATTTCAATTTTTATAGATTTTAGAACAATAGATTAAGCGCAGAATGTATTTTCCAAACACTTTTAGATTACTATTATTTACGTAGAACACGCATTCTAAACATAGTAGGTGTTATGAAAAAGTAGATTTCATTTTTTATTTCTTAGAATGACAATTCTCCTTTCTTTAGAACATAATATGAAATTACGATTTAAAAAATTTTTAAAGCTAAAAAAATATTACTAAATTGATATAGATATTTCATCAGTACTTACCATTTTTTAATTTTTTCTTTTTGTAAAACTATTTATTTTATTTATTTTCGAAAATACTAAAGTACATTAAAGAAAAAAAGAGATACAAAATAGAAATCAGCATAAAAGGATATAGTTATCATTTTTTGACTAAAAAAAACAATTTTCTCATTATTAATTAGAAAGGATCCACACTTCAAGAAGAGTTTAAAACATGTTTGCTCAGCAATATGTACTCTTGTCACATGTTTATTATATTACAAGTATGCCATTATTATTTAATTGTATTTATAAATGAGCTACTAGGTGATTTTCCCGTGCTCATGCACGGGTATAAATATTTGTATAGTGAATATACTACAATAATTGATTGATATTTAGTTTTAGTTTTAAAGTAGTTTGTAATTTGTATGTAAAATTTATATCAATAATACTACATTAATTTAGTTTAGACATATGATTTTAGATATGTTATCTTCTATCAGTTTAATTGTTTTTACGGTCGATTTAGTTATTATTTGGATATATTGGATTACATATATTTCTATAAATTCAACTACACTATTTTTATTCAAAATATATTTAAATTTTGATTAATTTTCTTATTTGCATTTAAATTGGTTGTTGTCTTAGATATCTAAATATATTTTAGTAAAACTATGTATAACTTAAGATATATTATTCTTAGAATGAAATAATAAAAAATAAACTAAAGTGTCTGATTCCTACTTACATAAATTAATATAACAATAATATTCTGAAGTCTCATGCATATATATAAATTCTACAAAATAACTAAATTTTGACAGTTGATTAATATTTTATTTTCACTTGTTAATATGTTTTGAGTTATCCTATAATTTATATTTATAAAAAAATAAAATGTTATTATAAAGTTATATATTCTTATTGTATTTAAATCTATGATTTTAGATATAAGTTGGATTAATCAAATCACTCATGTTGTGAGTATACTAAGTTAAACATTTTTTTTCAAATGAAAACTGAAGTATAATTATTTTTTTATATAATTAAGTCAAATTTTATTTTATTTATCGTTTAATTAAATGTGTATGTATTTTGGTAATATTTATCAAATTATATGTTAATTTTTTCAACAAATATTAGAAGATAAAGTGATGAACAATATTAAGTTATAAATATAAGTAATTAATAAATAAAAATATTTTATAAATTTTAAATAATTTTATGCTTTGGATATGTTGAATGGTAAACTGAAATTTAATTAAATTAAAAAAATATTTTAAATAACCTTGTAAATGATCAGATTTTCTAGGGTATTTTTATTATGGTTATATTAAGTTCCACAAACATAAAACATAAAATTGAAAAGGAAAATAAATGCTAAGAATTTTCTTTTAATTATGATAAAATACAATACCTACCTCGTTAAAAAAATTAGTGTTATTCTATTCTTTGATCAAAAAAATATTTGATCATTATTTGATTAAAATGTGTTCATTGTTGAAATTTATTTTGTATTTTATTCTCTCTTAAAAATAAGCAGTAAAACTATTTGTGATTACTTTTAAGAAATTATATTATATCAATTTATGTTACTTAATTATTTTATATAATCACTTTGAGAATATATATTTGTATTATTCAAAAAAATTTGTCAAAACAAATACAATTTCTTTTTTTTTCTAATATCAAGATTATTTATATGTGTGAAATTCATTAATATGAAATCAAATTATATGAAAATATAGTTTTCCAGCAAAGAAAGTATAGATATAAATAATTTATTTTATTACTTCAAAAGTAAATTTTATGTTATTTAAAAAAAAATTAAATGGAATAACTCTATTTTGTGAACTTTCCTTTTAAATGAAATCATATTATATGTACATATATTTTCGTTTCTAAATTCAGTTTTTAAAATTTTTAGACTTTTCCTTTTTATAATATATTATATTTTGAAAATTTTAAAAATCAAACTAAATTAGATGTAATATTTTTATTTCATTAAGGATATCTCAAAAATTAACTCTCTTAAGAATTAAAATCAAGATTATTTTGTGAACTTTCCTTTTTATGAATTACATTATATATAAAATGTATTTTCGTTTTTTTTTAATTTTTAATTTTTCTTAGATATATAGGTTCTTTAAAAAAAAAGGAAACCTAAATAAAAAAGGAAAAATAAAATAAAACAGGCATATAATAATGATAATTAGATATATATTTGATTTATTAAGGGTATCATTGTAATCAACCACCGTGAGAGTTAACGTGAGCGCGACACATAGGAAACTGACTTCTCAAATAATATTATAGAGATATATTAGGAAACTATATATTACTAATTGATTGATTAATAAAATAAACCAACAAAACAGGAAACATAAAATTAAGTATAACTAAATATTAACTTAATTAAGTATTTAGTATTAATATACTGTATGTATATTAAAAAAGATTTCATTAAAATTATTTTTGTGCCATCAAAACAGGAAACGTAAAATAAACTAACTAAAAATCATATGCCAGTGACTTGGATCAATATCAAAACATCAATCGATTATCAGCATAAATTTTGTACAAAAAAGAACAAAACATGGCTTTATTTTTTTGGTAAAAAGAAAAACTTACATAGTACAGATTCTCCTATTTTCATGTTTTTAAATTTGGACCGAACCAGCGGTCAGATCAGGTTCAATCGCTAACCAGACATTAAGCCGGGTTGGGTTTATGCCAAAACCCACTTGAAATTGAACTGGTTAAAAATTCATATTGAATCATTAAAATTCAGAAACCAACAATCCAACGAACCAGCTAAACCATGGTTCATATAAAAACAAAAAAATTGTTAATATATAATCAAATTTTCCTTTTTACAGAATAAAAATAGGGTTTGTGATAAACTGTGACTCACGAGGTATTGTCGTCTTTAACGTCTTTTTTCTTTTCGAGTCTATTACGTTTCTGCAAGACTACAACTCACAAAGTACTTCGCAAAGTCTTGTTTTTGTGGATGAGACTGATAATTGAAAACTTAAGTTTGTGTCTTTAATAAATCTGCAAAACTTTTGATTGTTTTATTATTTTTATTACATTTCAGTTTGCTATTTTTTTAAGTTTTTCTAAACATTATAGTTACTGAAACATTTAATTTGATATTATCTATCTATGTTAAACTATACATATTATTTACAAAACATCGTTAAATTCAGTTTAATACATCGAACCCGGTCGAACCCAATCGAACCGGATCGAACCACATTGATCCGTGACCCAAAATATTTCCGATTCACTCACCAGTCCTATTTTAAAAACACTGCATAATTTCAAAGCTCAACAGGGTTACTATAAAGAATATCTCTCCCAAAAAAACTTGACCTTTTTGTTTGTTAATGTCATCATCACTGGTCATTTTCAAGTGTCACAATGTTTACCATCTATCTGATTTTGAATAGCTTTCACAGCTGCAACTCTAGCAGCTGTCGCAGCTTTGTTTGCCGCAGCTACAGCTCGTACCACCTTTTCATCGACCCATCTCTGACCCACACCTTTTCTGGCCACCTCTCGAGCACTCTGTAATTACCAAGATATACGGTTTAAGTGTCTTTGAATCAAAACAATGTGTTACTTCAAAAAACTTCAGCCTCTTTAAACCCAAAACCGTAAGCATTTTGGAAAGTTTGATCCTCTTGGTGTTATATATACATACCTGAACCGATTTTACGAACCAGGTCCATTTCTAGAGAAAGCCGGTTTACTAGATTACCATCAATCCCATTCACCGCATTTTGTATCTCCGATTCTAAATCCATAGGCGCCATAGCCTTGCTTACGACCTTCATGCCAAGCTCCTTGGTAGTAGTGACCATTAGCGAAATGGTAAACACCAAACCCATGAATCTTGTCTCCAAAGTAGTCTCCAGCATACTTGCCTCCATTCCTACAACAAACAAGAGCTCACACATAATTAAGCAGAGAGATCTTTATTTATAGGGACCCTTATTTATATGAATGTAACAAAAGGAAGCAAACAACTACCTTTAAGCTAACGACATTGGTTAAGTATGTTCACTGGGATCTAAAAGTCCAAGTCAAAATGCATTCAATGACTTTAACTTTCGGCAACAAAAACGATAATCCGACCCAAATCATTTACTAATTAACAAGATCCTAATTAAACTAAGAAAATAATTTAATAACGTGAACTAAACTTTATTAGCTTGCTTTGCTGAAACAAAGTCTTATATTTCAAACGGAACCGAAGAAGAACAACAACAATAAGCATTAAAATGAGGTCTTCTACAAATGATTCAAAGCTTTCAGACCACTCTCTTAAGCTTCAGCTTCATCCTTTCAACCGCACTACGCAGCGTCTCCTCATCTTTACAGAACGCAAACCTCACTAAGTTCTTCCCTTCTTCCGGGTTCAAATAAAACACACTCGTCGGGATCGCAACCACCCCCACTTCCTTGATAAGATACTCACAGAAGGCCACATCGTCCCCAAACCCAAACGGCGTGTGATCAACCACCACAAAGTAAGTCCCACTCGACGGGAACACTTCAAACCCAACCTCCTTCAAACCCTTGACAAGAATCTCCTTCTTCTCGCTGTAGTCTCTCTTCAGCTCCGCGTAATAAGACTCCGGCGCCTGCAGAGCCGCGACAGCCGCGGCTTGCATCGGCGTCGAAGTGGCGAAAGTGAGGTAAGAATGCGCTTGACGTATCCCCCAAGTCAAATGAGGCGGCGCAACGGCCCAACCGATCTTCCAACCCGTTAACGAGAAGGTCTTTCCTAGAGAGTTCATCGTCACGGTCCTCTCGTACATATCGGGGAGAGAAGCAATGCAGATGTGATCCATCTCAAAATCAAGCTTATCATACACCTCATCAGAGAACACAACGACGTCGTTCTCGATACATAGAGAAGCGATGGCTTCAAGCTCTTCTCTAGTGAACATCTTCCCCGTGGGGTTGTGAGGAGTGTTCATCAGTATAGCTCTCGTCTCCCTGCTAACCGCGGCTCTAAGCTCATCCAAAGGGATAGCAAATCCAGGCGGGCGCAAAGTGATGCATTTCACTTTCGCGCCCGCCATGGAGAGAGTAGCCTCGTAGGAGTCGTAGAAAGGCGCGAAGACGATGACTTCGTCGCCTGGGTTGATTAAACCAAGCACGGTTGCAGCTATGGCCTCCGTGCAGCCGCAGGTGACGGTGACTTCTCTCTCCGGGTCGACGACGAGGCCAGTGTCTTGGAGGAAACGGGAGGCTACTGCGGAGTTGAGCTCGGGAGCCCCGAAGGCGCGTGCGTACTGGTTTTTACCGTCTTTGATGGCTTGGATGGCGGCTTCTTTGATGAAATCGGGGCCGTCGAAGTTGGGGAAGCCTTGGCCTAGGTTGATCGCTCCGTGTTTGTTGCCCAATATGCTCATCTGTGTGAATATCGTCGTCTTGAACTTCTCTAACCGTTTCGCCACCTAACAAAATCAAGGTCACAGTCATATAACAACAAAGTCAACGATCTTAAAGAGGCTTAAAAGATGAAAGATTTTGATTGATCGATGATATGGGTTTTAGTGTTAAGCTGTAAAAGGCAGGATCGTGGGACCGTGCCCGCATGAACAAAGTGGAAATCCAAATCGGACAAAGGAAAAGAGACCAAAATATCAAAACAAAAAAAGACAGAACAGCAGCTTCAAGTGTTGCAATAGCAAACACGAATTCAAAAAAAAAAAAAAAAATCAAATCCTGTAAATTCCAAAGCACGAGAAATAAAAAAGTTTGTCTTTTTCAATCGTTTGATTATATACACAATAAGAAGCGATGAATTAAGAAGCAGAGACTCCACGAAAACTGGAGAGAGCTGAGTTACCTGGACGGGTCTCTGAGTCGACTCGTTCTGGATCGGAGTTGTGGTGGACATTGTAGCTTTGGTTTGAGGGCGGATACAGGTGGGTGGTTTCAGGGAGGTTCGTGGGGAATAAGAAGAGAAAGGGATAAGAGAGGATCTGATGAAGCTTAGTTGTCTGAGCATCACATTCACACTATGCTGTGTGTCCAGGTTCATTGACTTTTCATCATTACCTGAAACCGAAACTGCCTTTATCTTTTCTTTTTAGGGTTTTCTTAATTCTCAACGTTGGTGGGCTTTCAGATACAACACGACTCCTTACTCGTGGGCCGCCAAGCCGCCTTGTTTATGGCATGTTATATTTGGCAACGCCCTCCACTTATACTCTTTCTGGCTTTGACGTAAGGCCTTTTTGTGTCGCCGAGTTTGACAAAGTAGTGTTTATAGCTTTTACGAATCACGATGGATAGCTATTTATTTGCTAACAAACAAATCTTGTTAAGCTCAAGAATCTTACGCAGTTATCTACTGCCTTGGATGTCTCAGACAAAAGTTTGTGATTCATTAGCCTTACGCATCATATGAGTATCGGTCGTAATTGCCTTATTTATTGTGATATTGAAAAGCCCGTTAATAAAAATTTAGAATTTGGTATTGGTGTAGGGCCAAAACTATTACTTGCTTCGTTTTAAGCGAACAACCCATCAACAACAACTGGAATTTGCAAATTCTTAGCTTTAAATATTAAACATTTAAACCTATTAAAAATGAATATAGAAGAGTAGAATAAGATGAATGGAATGTAGTAGAAAAATGAAAGAGACTTGTTCCATATTAAAATTGTAATGGAATGTTTTTAGTATATGATTAAATTTAAATCGATAGTCAAAATGTGAAGACATATATATATATATATATATATATATATATATATATATATATATATATATATATGATCATGATAGAGATTGGCCACTACAAGTATACAAGTAGACGCATCATTTGGAACTGTGAAAGATGAGTATCAGAGTATCAATCATTGGAGAAAAATGTGTACCAAACAAGACTTACAAAAGAAAAGGGACATACAATGTATAGTGTATACACATATTATATTTTTTTTTTCAAAGCATAAGTTTACAAGTAGTCATGCATGATTATGAGAAACCCTCCAACGCATAAGCTTACAAACATGTCATGTTTTTTTTGTATATACCCATCTCTTGTCTTTTTTGGGTAAAACCTACTTTGATATGAATTTATATTGATTTTTCCTTCGTTACTGGGATATAATACTATATGCTGAAGTTAAAACATGGCCATGAGTCATGTGAGAAAAAACTGTACATACAATGACATAAAGAAAAATACTAAAATAAAGTTCTATAGTGGGTGGACGTTTCATTGCCGCAATGGAATATTCAAGTTTGAACATTGCGCCACTATTTCACCACTGATAGTTTAAAGCTAGAGTGTTCTGGTTATGGTAACAGATATGCAATTAGTCTGGCTAGAAGGTGAACATTTGGGTACACATAAAGCTAGGGAAAATATCAGTTAATTTTGATTTGATTCGTTATTTTATTTTGATTCAAACCGAAAAATTCGGATATCCATAACTCTACGAAGCAAAATAAATATTAATATGAAATATTCGTAAGAAACAAAGTAAATCAAAAATACTAATATTGTTAGAAATGGATATCCAGTCCAATCTGTTATATGCATATATACATATATTTATATAAATTATGTAGATATATATTATATTGTATATAAGTTTTAAAGTATTTTTATTTACTAAGTTTATTAAATGATTTCTTATAATTTGTAAAAGTAAATAAATTTTTAGTTTTGTAATAAAATATGATTATTTTATATTTTTTAGATTTTTTTATTTTTTCTAATTTTTATTTATTTATAATTTTTATTTATTTTTACAGTTTGAATTGAATATCTGATCAAAAATTTAAAAATATACGTACAGATCAAATCAAATCAGATAATTGATTATTCAGATCAAAGATATCAGATCATGGTCGTCATAGACTTTTAAGTCATCTGAAACTGGCGTGTGAAGTGTAGCTTTTTCTCTGTAGTTTAGGGTATGCAAAAAAAGTTTTAAAAGGTGAAGATATCGAAGATGATTTTTTTTCCACCATGACATACGCACGTGCTAGCTTATCCACACGCTTTTGTCACTCTTTATCTAATGTAGTAACTTTCTTTGCCCATTGCATAGAATTCAGTTCACAATCGTACGCTAAGGCTGAGCGTAACGTGAGAACGTGTTTTTTCCTTTTGACTTAAACGTGAGAACGTGTTCTATCTTGAATTTTTGTGTCCTGTCGTATTCTCGTTACTTCTCAAAAAATTCATCAAAACACTTTTTTTCTTTAATTTATTGTAAAGAACTAGGACTAAATCCGCCCTACGGGCGGGACAATAATATACAAATAATTTAAATATATTTAAAATATTTTTATTTCTCAAAAAATTAAATTAATTTTTATCAAGTCAAATTTGTCTATTTATTTTTCAAATTATAAACTTATATAAATAGAATCTAATCATTTTACAGATCAAATTACAAATTATAAAATACAAATTTTCAAAGTTTATTCTAATTTAGCTGCTAACGATATGTCACATCGACTATTTTTGACAAATAAGACACATCTAACTAATAATCGTGGTGTGTTCATGCCGGATGTGTTTGTTTATGATAGATTTGGTTGTGTCACTGGCTCCTTGTGTTGCAGTTGTTCATGATAGATTTAGTTGTCTCTTACTGTTACTTTCGTTGGGATAGCGATTTTAGAACTTGACTTGATTTCTTAGTTATTGTTCATTACTCCTTACCATTATTCCAAAAGTTGTAACTCGATATGTTTTCTTTGCTTTTTTTTTTTAGGAAAAATAATTCTTACTTATTTTTGTGATAAGCTGAAAGGAGTGAAAACAATCATGTGCAAACGCTATAACCGTAGGATTGAATAATGGTATTTTGTGCATTTTTATGTTTCTTTTGTTTATGATGATCATTGTATTGCATGCTCTTATTAGAAATTGTCTTCTATTTTTTTTTTAACAACTTCATTGATGATGAAAGCAAGTAAGGTTCAAAACAACAAGAAAGGTGAAAACCTTCAAGAGAAAACTAACCCAAATGCTCAACCTAAACAAAGATCTATGAGCAAAAAGATGAGGCTTCTCTTAAAATTCTCTGATGTAGCCATGCAGGACCTCGAGCGCTAGGTAGGAATTGAAACGCCCATCTCTGAGGACACTCCGAGCAATCTCTCTCGCGATCTGATTCGAGAACATCGACTCTGTTTCCAGAGTGACTGACCGAAACAGAGTTAACAAAATATGAATTAGTGGTCTGAGACTATTGGAGATAAAATAATTTTTGAAAGTGATATTCTTTCACCAACATGTGTACATGTGACTATTTCACCTTCGATAGCTCATTTTGTCATATGAGTTAGGATGAGTTTATTTTTATTGTTTACTTTACATTTTTATATAGATGTTTAATTTAGTTTTTTTCATTTTTAATTACATATTTACTTATTTTATTTTTATATATTGTATATTTACTTATTTTAATTTTCTTCTTTTTATATTAACTGATAATATTACGATAGATGTTTAATGTTATATTTCCATTTCTTTTATTGTATATTTATTTATTTATTTTTTTAATGCCACATGGACACCTTATGGAACCTCAAAAACTCTCTTTTATTAGTAGAGATTTAATTATTGTTCATTTTTTTTAGATTTCGTATTTACTTATTATTATTTTTTAGTAATATAAGCTGGCATGTTTTGGGAAATATTTCATTTAGCTTTTCTTGGAAATAATAAAAATGTAAACTACATGTAAAAAATGCAATATTACCATTTCTTATATTGTATATATTTTTATTCTAATTTTCAAATTTATTTATTCAACTTTTAAATATAAAATGGTAATAATACATTATGGATATTATAATGTAACATTTCTTATATTATATATATTTTTAAAAAAAATAAATATATTTTTAAAAAATAATATTATTTACTTTTTTCTTATATTGTATATTTACTTATTCTAGTTTTCTTGCTTTATTATGATAAATATTTAATGTAATATTTCTGTTTCTTATGCTGTATATTTACTTATTATTTATTTTCTGTTTTTAATAATAATACCACGTGTCATAAATATTAATGTAATATTTTTGTTTTTTATTTTCAAATAGATGTCAATGTAATATTTTCATTTCTTATATTCTATATTTATTTTTTACCTTAAATTTACTTATTCTAATTTTCTTATTTTTAGATGGATGTAATATTTCAAAATAATTTAAATATAAAACTATATGTTATTTCAAATATATGTTTAATATAATATTTACTAATATTGTAATGTTACCATTTCTTAAAAATACTTGGAAATAATTTAAATGTAAAATATACATTATTTCAGATATATGTTTAATGTAATATTTCTATTTTTATATGTATATTTACTTATTATTTGTTTTTACTTATATAGTATATCTATTTATTATTTATTTTCTGTATTTTTAATAACAATGCCACGTAGCATTCTCCGGTGATTTTTTTCCGCTGATGTGGACGTTCCCTAGAGCCTCAAAACCGAACTTTTATTAGTATAGATGATTTTTTTTTTCGCTGATGTGGACGTTCTGTGGAGCCTCAAAAGCGAATTTTTATTAGTATAGATTATGATAAATGTTTAATATAATATTTTTATTACTGATATTTTATTTATTATTCATTTTTATATACAATTTTCAGATTTATTTTTAATTTAGTTTTTTCATTTTAATTGTATATTTATTTTTTCATATATTGTATAGTTACCTATTTTAATTTTCTTGTTTTTATATCAAATGATAATATTACGATGAATGTTTAATGTAATAGTTATGTTTCTTATATTGTATTTTTACTTGTTATTTATTTTACTATACAATTTTATATTTATAAAATTATAATATATATCTTGAAGCCTCAAATAACTGTATATTTGTTTATTTTTTTCTTGTATTGTATATTTATTTTTTTCAATTGTTTTGCGTTTATGTCAAATTTCAATATTACGATATATGTTTAATGTAATATTTCTAATTTTTATATTATATATTTACTTATTATTTATTTTATTATACATTTTTTGATAGATGTTTAATGTAATATTTTTATTTCTTATATGGTATATTTACTTATTATCTATTGTTTAATGTAATAGTTATGTTTCTTATATTGTATTTTTACTTGTTATTTATTTTACTATACAATTTTATATTTATAAACTATAATATATATCTTGAAGCCTCAAATAACTGTATATTTGTTTATTTTTTTCTTATATTGTATATTTATTGTTTTCAATTGTTTTGCGTTTATATCAAATTTCAATATTACGATATATGTTTAATGTAATATTTCTAATTTTTATATTATATATTTACTTATTATTTATTTTATTATACATTTTCAGATAGATGTTTAATGTAATATTTTTATTTCTTATATGGTATATTTACTTATTATCTATTTCTTTTTCTATTGTATATTTACTTATTATTTATTTTATTATACATTTTTAGTTAAATGTTTAATGTAATAATTCTATTTCTTGTTTGGTATATTTACTTATTATCTATTTTTTCTTATATTGTTTTTAGATAGCTGTTTAATGTAATATTTCTATTTCTTATATTGGATATTTACTTATTATATATTTTTACTTCTATTGTAAATTTACTTATTTGTTTATTTTTTATTTTTTTATTAATAATGACACATGGCATCTTACGGGAGAATAAGTTTACGCTGATGTGGACGCTCTCTGGTTCTTCAAAAGGGTACTTTTAATAGTATAGATTAGTTGTCGTTTGCAAATAAATAAATAAATTAGTTGTCTACTTCTGGATTTAAGTATTTTCTTGTCCAATATTTTTTTTTAACAAGTTATGTATTCTTACTTAGAATTCACTATGTCAATTTAACATTTTACCAAAAAAAAAAAATTCACTATGTCTCGTGTAAAGTATTATTTTAACCAATTTTCATTACAAAAATGTTATTTTAGAATTTTAATATAAATTATAATTTAATATTAATTACAAATGTATTGATTTTATAAATAATTACATCTATCTCAAATATTCATGGTTGAATAATAATTAATAAAAAAATTAAATGCATTTCAATTATTTTTTTAAATTTATGTAAAAATGTCAAATATTCTTTACAAAACAGAAAGAGTAATATTCTATAATCGTAACCTATTTGAATTCTTGATTGTATTATCACAATCTTGATTTTGTAATTTCCTGGTGGCAAAACATACCATAAACCATGTATGCTTTTTTGTTAAACCATGTATACTTATATATATATATATATATATATCAATGCTGGTCTAACATGTTTGATGTCCTAAGCAAATTTTTAACAACATTTTCACATTTTTTCCTGATAATCGTATATAAATATGTATAATATAAAATATCACATTAATTTTTAACTAATTCAACTGCATTAATAGTTATTAAATATATTATAAAGTTAATTGTATAACAATATTTGTTAACATTTTCACCATAATCAATCATAATTTACTATAATCGATTGTTAATATAAAATCTCAGATTTTAAAAATGATATTTTATTTAAATTTATTATAATTTTTCCTTATATTTTATTAATTTTAATTATATTTTATATGATTTTATTAAAGTTTATATGTAAACATAATTGATATTTATTTAATAATAATAATAATATTTGTAAAAACACTAGTTTTGTTTATATATTTTTATTAATAATAAATGTTATACGGATAATGAAAAACAACTAAACAAATAAAAAAACGCTAGTTGCACTGGACTCTGAAAGTATTGAATTTTGTCACTGACTAATAATCTCAAAAGTTATATTTATCTAAAAAAATCTGCATAATTATAAATACTGATAAAATATTTTTAAAAATATACCTCCTTAATTTGGATGTCATAATAGGTGGTTTGGTTGACTTCCCCTCTAGACAACCCGTATATATATCTATTACTATAAAGAAAGGTTGTTTCTATCTTGGTGACACATCAGCATCCATGTCACAAATTCAAACTATGTAAGCATGACACGTGGCATGGAGGATGAAACTTAGCGTTTCATTTATTCTCAAATCGGAATGAGCTTTTTTTATAGTTGGGCTGTACGGTTCTTCTTCCTCCCTGCTAGAAGAAACTCGGCGTTACGGTTCTTGGAGAGATTCACTTAATACAATTGATGTCGTCATTTATATCACCGACCCACTCTTCCCACCACATATCATTCTATACATCTCTTCTTATCTCAAGTGATTGCATATTTTCATCTATAAATAAATGAGTTTAAATCTGTGAAGTCCATCCATTTTTACTTCTAAATCATTCAAGAGATTTTTAGTTGAAGATTATTGAAAGTTCTGGGTTTCACGGACCTTACATGAAATGCGTTGACAGCTGCTTGATTATGAGAGGAATGTTGCTGCTGAGTTTCTTGAAAATCTGCAAGAGTCTGTTTTTTCAGTGATTTTATTCCAACCCGATAATCTGTTTCCAATATAATAGAGGAATATTCTGCGAATCTTATTCTTTATGTTCCGGGAGGACCAAAGATAGTCTACCAGCACCACCGTAAAACTCCAGCCCACCACCGTCAGCGGAGAATCCAGAGGATGTCTGAGTTTCATGTGCAGGTGAATCTGATTCTCTAGATCGACTGAGGCTATCGATTCTTTCTTTATCGAAGCGTTAGTCTGTTCTTCCGTCAAATTTGGTCTTCTTCATTACGGTTGCTCTTTGTTGAGCTTTCCCCGGTGAGGACCTCACTTTCGGCGTTGAAGAAGTGGATTGACTCATCAGAAGTGGAAAGCTAAATAAATTGAGTCTGACATCTCGTGGAGCAATTGGAGAAAAAGAGTTCATCTGATTGTGCCTCTAGAATCTTGAAGGGATTGAGCTTAGGACATGTTGAGGTATAGTTGATAATTTTTTTTTAAAGTGTTGTTGATGTGGTTCCGCTGAAAGTTTCAGAGATTTGTGAATTTGATATATAATGGTGGTAACAAATAAGTTTAATCGCTGAAATCTTTATCTACTCTTTATCTTGCAAGCTGTTACTTTCTGACAAGTTAAAGTCTAAAGGTCTTGGCTTTAAGATTTTGGCCGCGTCTTGAAGAGCTTTCTTTGTGTATCTGCCATGCATTTGGAGAACTAGGTTTTTTAGTGACGTTAGTACAGCACTTAGGAGAGGCTAAGGAAACTGGAACTGACGTTTATCTTTGTTGTCATTCCACAAACAAGTCGTTTTGATGTTAGCTTTTTGTAGTAGCTTGGTTGAGTTGGATTTGAGAGGATGCAAGAACTTGACAGATTTAGTGTTAGTTTCTTTGAACAAAAGCTGTGTGAAGTTGAGGAGTCTAGACATTGCAAGTTGTCGATTGATTCTGGGTGATGAATTAGAGGCTTTTGTTATGAAGTGACAATGCTTGAAGAAGATTATAATCGCAGAGAACAAGAATATTGAGGCTGCCATGAAATGAGCTTCAAGTAAGTTAATGGAAGTTGTTGCTCTTGATTCAGATGTTCTAGAACTGTTTATGTGAAGTATATAAATCATTAAGTGGAAATTACATTATCCTTGGTTTTAAATTTTCTTAGCTCTGTTTTTTTAACACCTACGTTCCTTAGCTCTGCTTTGTTTCACTTTTACATTTCAACAATACTACACATTTATAAGATTTGGTCGTTTAATTATAAACAGGTCCAGCAAAGTGCACATTTTATGAGATGATTACTAACTCATGCAAAACCCATACAATCTTAATAAAACAGAAACCAATTATTTTACCTATGAGTTCAAACATAAACCAATCAACAACACGAGCGATATAAGTTCTTGAAATATGTTAGCCGACCGCTTCTTTTTCAATGAGACCTGTTTTCGCAAATTACATTCACCAGTTTTGTCTTATAAATCATCTTCAGAAACATATAAAATAACTCATATCACATCTATTCATCCTACAAATGCTCTCTTGAAATCAATTTCTCGCACAAAACATTTTAAATATTCACCCATCCTTATCAAACACATCACTTCTAAATGCAAAGCTAATATACAACCAGTTGTTCCAAAAAAAAAGCTAATATACAAGTTGTAATCCAAATAACAAATAACGGATAGTCCAAATGATGATGTAAAATAAGCTAGATAAAGAATGAGGTCCAGATTTTTAAATTAATCTTATTCTTATATGTAACTAAAATGAATACTTTTCAATCAAATAATAAAAAAATCGGCTATTACACTTTTAAATTGTCATGCATATGTTTAAATTTAGATTGTCATGCATATGTTTAAATTTAAAGTGTCGTGCATATACTTAAACTTAATTTATTTTATAATAACCTCAAAATCAACTATGCAGAGCTATTAATTTGATTATAGATCTCTATATCATTGATACACATTTTATTTTCTAAATAATATTGAAATTTTTTTGAATTATAAAACCACAACCAAACCATATTTATCCTCAAAAAAGAAAAACAAATACAGAGCTAAACTAATATTTAAATTTTAAGTTAATAAAAATTTATATTAAAAATTTACTCTAAATATTTCAACTATTTTTGAAATAACATCCCGCCCGTAGGGCGGGCCGACCCTAGTATATATATAACCGAGGGAAAATATTCATAGGAAAGATATTTACAACAGTTGGATTTGTTCATAGTTTTCCAAAATGATTTTTCATTATAGATTTTTCCATTGTAGTTTTCACATCTAGAAAATTGCAGTCATACATAACGTATCAAGAAAACAAATATTAATTGATCAAAGTTTACATATTTTCTGTTTTACACTAATCCAAAGTGACACGTATATATTTTTTTGTTTTGTAATGTTTAACTAGTTGATGGTCCGCACCTTATACGGACTTTTATATATATACCCAATTTAATTTTAATGGATTTATAGAAATTTTAAATTAAATTAGATACAAATTTAAATTATATAACTTTAAAATTTATGTTGATAATCAATGTATTAAATTATATTTTATTGTATTTATGGGATGTAGATTTTGGATAAAAAATATTACTAATCAAATTAGGAAACTTAGATTTGAAATAAAACATGTAGACTGAAAAATAATCTAGTGGCATTAGATTTAAAAACAATAACAACCAATAAAAAATCAACAAAATAACAATAACCAATAAATATTATATATTTTCTATAGTTCAGATTTTAAGAACAATGAGGCAAAACACAAAATAATATATTAGAAAACATTTTATTTATATTCTTTTAGATTATATCTATATCATTTTTATTATTTGTCAAATTTTAATGTTACTTTACGTTTTTGTCCCATTTTTCACGCTTCTATATTTTTAATTTTTTGGTTAATTTTTATTTTGTCGTTTACATAGTATTTACTATTTTGGTTTTAAATATGCTATTTTGATGACATTTATAATTTACGGATCAAAAGTAGTTTATGTTTGACATGCAAATAAAAATTAATTTGTTTTAGGTTAGGAATATGATCTTAATATTGAAATATATAAATATTTAACATAGATATACAATTTATATTTCAAATATATATTTTCAATGATACTTTTCCTTTAATTTTAGCTTTAATATTATAAAAATATGTATTTGGATTAATTTTTCTAATAAGAATCAGAGAAGCTGGTTAAATATTAGTTATTAAAATCATAAACTAAATATAAAATAAATATATTTATGATAAAGTAGAATGTGTTAATATTTATTCTTAAAATATATTTATTAATTAAATATCATAAATATCATGATAAGAATATATATTAAATACTTTAAAAATATTAGTATATATTTATCGGTAGAATTAGTTAATATCACTTTATTAATTATCTTAAATATCATGCTAAATATATATATTTAAGAAAAATACTAATTAAACTAATGGTTTATCTTAAAACCATAGAAAAGATGACAAATAAGCAAAATAACATGATAAATAAGCAAAATATCCTAAAATCATTGAGAGAATAATAGTATAGATGTAAAACATACGTACACAAGATCTCATTTAGAATCATATTTACTGAAAAACTTTTTTTTTCTGAAAATGTATTTACAGAAAATCTCTAAGATTTGTTTATTTTCTCTAAAACAATGTCAAATTTCTTCATTTCCTTGTTAACTTCTTCTTTTATAATATCTCTAACTCACCCAAACACAAGAAAATTAAGTAAAATATATATTCATAGATATATTGTGATCACATCTTCGTATCATTTTATTTTTTTAATAATTTGGAAGTATCTGGCGGGATGAGGTCCAACCAACTAATTTCATGGAAATCTATCTATTTGTATCAGATAAATTCAGTTGCTTTTAATGAAAATTAGATATTTATCTCGCATGGTCTTACGAACAGATAAATTTAAGTCTGATAGATTTTGAACCTAGAATGTTTAACGCATTTTCAACTCCACCATATACGATCCATACAACTCGACCACGCTTCTGTGGTATCTTTTGTATCATTTCATATAATTGGCCATATTGTATTTGTAACCGTTGTTATTTTGTCTATTTCTTTAGCTGGTAAAGAAATTGGCAGAATGGTGACCCGCTACCCATGATATTGATTGGAGTACGTATGGAAGTTAGAAAGCTAGTCAAAAAGCAGCATATTAGATTTGAAATCCATAAAAAGCGTTTATAGCGTTTGATAAGAAATAACTTTTGAAATTTAAAATCTTTTAAAAAAAATTGGAAAATTTTGTTAACAAGAAACATCACCGGAAAGAAACTTCTTACCAAAAAATCGATTCCAACAGGACACTAGCATATGAAGAAAAGTTGTTTATCCTGAATTTGCTCGAAAGTTTATCAATATATATTTGATAACGGGAATTCGGCCATAAAAAACCTCAACTTTGCGCGAATTGCCAAAACAAACATGAACTTTTGGATTGACCAAAAAAACACTAAACTTTCATTGACTTGCCAATTAATTAACAATATTTTCGTTGACTTGCCAATTTAGCAGGCCGTCAGTTAATTTAACAAACGTAGTTTAGTGTTGGCGTTAAAGTAAAACGACGTCGTTTTCAAATGAGATGAAACGACGTCGTTTTATATGATTTGAAAAATAAAAACAAGTAGCCCCCTGGATTCGAACTCGGGTTGGATAGGACTTATGACAAGGTGTTTTACCACTGGGCTATTGACATTTTCAATGTACTTACTAACATATTTAATTTTATTTGGTACTCATTGAATATAAAAAAATTCTCTAAAAACTTAAAAATATCTTTAAAATTCCAAAATTGAAAAAAGAAATAGTTTTATAAAATTAATTTTGAAATTAAAATAAAATTTTTTTTCTTAAAATAAAAAAATTAAAAAAAAAATCAATATCTAGCTTAAAAAATCGAAATTTAATTTTTTTTTATAAAATAAATTTTTTTTCTTAAATTTCGATTTTAAGCTAGATATTGAATTTTTTAAAAGATTTTTATTTTTTAGGAAATTTTTTTTTTCATTTTAATTTCAAAATTAATTTTATAAAAATAATTTTTTTTTCAATTGTTTGGAATTTTAAAGATATTTTTAAGTTTTTAGAAAAACAATTTATATTCAATGAGTATCAAATAACATTAAATATGTTAGTAAAAACAATGAAAGTGTCACTAGCCCAGTGGTAAAACACTTTGTCATATGTCCTACACAACCCGAGTTCGAATCCAGGGGCTACTTGTTTTTATTTTTCAAATCATATGAAACGACGTCGTTTCATTTCATTTGAAAACGACGTCGTTTCACTTTAACGCCAACAATAAACGACGTTTGTTAAATTAACTGACGGCATGCTAAATTGGCAAGTCAACGAAAACATTGTTAATTAATTAATAAGTCAATGAAAGTTTAGTGTTTTTTTGGCCAGCCCAAAATTTTATGTTTATTTTGGCAATTCGTGCAAAGTTGAGGTTTTTTATGGCCGATTTCCCATTTGATAACTAATATGTGTTGATTGAAAAAAAAAATTGGTTTCTTCTTTGGATAGTACCTAGTAAGCAAAAGTGGTTAGTCAAATGTCTCCATCTCGCAAAATCAACACCAAATGTCAGGACCAGATAGTGAGCTTATTCCTACTAAATTATTGCGAGCTGAAATGATAGATCGTTCGGTTTGTTTTTATTTTCTTTCTTTTTGTTGTTGTTGTGGAACTTACGCTTCAGTTAAATCCTAAGGAAAACGAGTTGATATCATGAACACTAACAAGAGCAGTACTTAATGAATTACTCAGTTGATTTCTTTCGGTCTGCGATGCCGGTTGAATCTAAACAACCATTGAATCGATTGATGATTTAAGAGTCTAACCGGATTGTAAAGGCCAACTAATAATTGTATAAAGGCTGCCTGAGTCCTAAGTCCTAACTCCTTACACACTGAGTCACTGACACAAGGCTTTTTGCCTCCTTTTATTTATTTTTTTTAATAAATCAGAAGTTTTCATTTATTTTTGAAAATTCGTTTTTTCATCTCTTTTTCATTATGATGTGATGCGATTTTGCCCACAATGAAATCTTAAGATGGTCTATACTTAATTGATTGCCTCAAAGATAAACTATTGCATTTATTTTAAACAAAAAAAAATTATAACTCGCCCACATCAAATTACTATTAAATAATACATGCACAACAAAGTGTAAATTTTAGCTTATCAGTTAAACCATGCATTTTTCTAACATCATTTCATCACACTGGTTAGATAAATTGCTGTTAATTTTTTATCAGAATCTTCATGTTCATTAAATGACAAAACGAATGAAATTAGAGTACCTCCAATGGTTAGAAACCAAGAATGTTTCTAAAATAAAACTATTAGTATATAATTATTTATTTATGTTTTTTAAACTTGTTAATCATCTATTTGAATGACACATTTTCTTTATTCATTGTCTCTCCTAATTTTATTTCTTTTTATTTTTCTTTAAATGATAAGAACTCCTCTTAAAACTACCATTGAAGATGCTCTTATTCCCTTTAATCATGTAAAACAAATATCAGGAGGGCAGAATAACTTTTATGGAAAGTATGGTAGAAATATTTCTCTTTTCTTTTTATGTAGTAAAAAACTAAATACATAGATCACACAAACACACAGAAAAATTACCCGATCTATGGGAGAACACCGATTAATAATAGGGTTGGCCTAAGATAGCCATCACACCTTAACTAAGGAAGTAGAAAAACCCCCAATTTACCAAATACAACTCAACATAACAAATAAACAAGAGTAAAAGATTACTGTCCTCAAACAATTATAAATAGATGCGATTTCAATAAATTATAATAGATATATTAACTTATATATATTCGATCTTGAAACAAAAAAAAAACTTCAGATGAAACCCTCTTTCTAGAAGGTCTTGAATGTCCAATACGTAAATATCAAGGCTTGTGAGGTGGGCATTGGTAGCATTTGGTGAATAGACCAAAAGTGTTGATCTGGCGAACAAAATTGACCATACTTGCCCATCCTCCGAACCCGAATCCAATTACGAACACCCAAACCACCACGAATATGTTTATGCAATAAGTCCCCATCCATCCTCCCACCAGTCGTGGAGGTCTCTCCACCGCGTTCTGTCCATGATATACGATATTAACAATAGCTAAGTATTAGTTTTTAGAAAAACCTAAGTACATGATTTACCAAAATTCAGTATGTATTATGTATTTAATAGTAATAGACATGTTAACAATGTAACAATGTTGTATTAAATTGAATTCTACACAATGTTTATAACCAGATGACAAATTTACTAGGTGTGAACAATGTGTCTTATGGAACAATAATAGTTTTAGAAAAAAAGATAATACTGTGTGTGGAAAGAAATCAAAATTAGATCTAACCTCTCTTGAAGGGGCAGGAGCAAAAGTAAGCATATGAGCCAAAGCAGGGATGATGTAGACAGTGAAGCTGACTAGGAGAGATCCGACAGCTGAATTGATTGGTCCGAAAAAAGGGAAGATAATGGCTAAGAACCAGATGGGTACAACCACTGGTAACCTAGCCATGGCTCTTTTGAACATGCTCTTCGTCTTATGCACACCTATCAGTTTCTCCCACACAAAATATAACGGTGTGGACGCAAATCCAAACGTTATAAACTGATGGATAAGCATAAGTATCACCGCGGTGTCTCTAAAACCGGACTTAGGGAGGAGAGATAGTGCATTAGAATGAGTTAACAATTGATCGCCAAACGCCCAATAAACCGCAGACGCAGAAGGTAGCGTTAGTGTTAATACGTATATTGTCGCTAGTAGATATATAGCCTTGAACTTTTGCGGTTTCCACATCGCATGCATTATCTCCCTAATTACAGTATATAATTAAAAAATAGAACATGGAGCAAATTTTATTTTTTACCAACAAAAAGTACTTACACGGTGACGGCGTGACCACCGAAGGTGTAGAGAATGTTGGTGGCTCCAGTGAAGTAGAGAACCATCGTGGTTGGACCCGAGTGTTTGACATCCTCCGCCTAGAAAGTTTAAAGGTAAATAACAACAACCAGGACTTTCACCAATAATATTAAAAAAAACCAGGACTAAATACTATACAAATAAAACAAGATGTTTTGTTAATAAAATGACCTGGCCGTGAAGGAGAGAAGCTATGGTGAGGTACCAAGAAGTGTAAGTGGTCATAGCGAGTCCAAGGAACGACCAGATTCTATAGTTATGGAACGAAGGAATGAAAACAGTTGTGGCACAACAAGCCCCAAATATGTATGTCCATGTCCTCTTGTCCAATTTATCATTAATATAATATATATTGCTGCAAATAATCCATTTTATTGTGTAAAACTAACAGTATCCAAATTTAAAAGTTAATAGAAAGGATATATAGTAATTAACCTGGCACAAGCAATGAGTTGAATAACGGATCCAAATAGAAGAAACGTGCAATTAAATATCAATCCAATGTTCCTCCAATGTTTCCCCAGCAATCCATCCAAAACTTCAAACCACTTTTATGGGAACAATAAAACTAAAATTAACAAAATCAAACATTATATCTGTAATTAATTCTGAAGAAATGAAATAAACCTGAATAACGTGGTTACGGAAATCAAACTTCTCTCGTTCTTTACGAGTTCGATATTCAACATAGAGAACACTAATGAGGTAAGCAGTCCAGCTTCCCATTAATCCATAAAAGAGTTGAAACAATATTCCCGACATCATCCCAAGTTGTGAGAATGAGTATGGTAATGTCAACAGTACTTGTGCCACCTGTCCATTTATTATTATTAAGTTTAGAAACGGAATCGATATGCATAACGAGATAAAACATTCGTTCTTGCAAAAGATTAGTGGTTATGTATGTATAATCGTGCTCCCATACGATTTAGAAAAATATATATTTAGTAATTGTTTTACTGAAACTTTTATTTTTATGATCTGCGATTACAAACTATATTTAGTAACTGTTTCGAGTCCCGTAACTCTCGGACCCCATTTAGAGACGACTATACACATCAATAAGGCTATATGTATAAATGTGAATATACCTGATTTGAAGCACAGCTAAACCAAGCATCATAGACAGAACCTCCATGCCAGAAGAAGTTGGAGAGTTTTGTTTTAGCTGAAGAATCATTGTTATTATTCATACTTCTGCTTTCTTCTTCTCTCTCCATTTCTAAGTAACTCCCTGCGATTACAGTCTCTATCTTCTCTGCCGCCATGATCACTTTTTCTTCTTCTTCTCTCAGTTTCTTAACTTCTTTCTTCCACTCTTTATATAGAGAGTTTCTTTTGAGCTCTCTGTAGGCAATAATTGACTAGCGAGTGACGCAGTTATGTCACCTACTTGTGACTGTTACTGTTTTAGACGAGCATGGATTGATTTTTTAATGGGTTTGATTTGAACGTTGGGCTTTATGGGCCATATATTGAGTACTACACGAGCGGGTAGGCCGACTTTTAGATTGTTAATTATAATTTGACCCCTGTAATATGCGGAAAGAGGGTGCACTAATTACAAATTAAGAAAAATAAGGTGCGGAAAGAAGGTGCACTCATTATAAGTTAAGGAAAATAAAAAGAGACTAGAATCATTGTAAATTGATAATAGAAGCGACGACAATGATGACATTTTTCTTCTTCTAAATAAAGGATAAAACTATATTGTGCCTCAAAATTTGTAACACTCATGATGATTGAATTTGTAACAATTAGCCAATAGTTTAGTGGTAAGGTAAGGAATTGGTTATATTGTGCCTTAAATCCTTGTGGAGTAGGGATACTAGCGATCTATGTGTCTCGCTAGGAAGAGGAACAAATAGTGATACATATGTGTAGTAATTATATTTATAAGTTCTCATCTTTTGTCTGGTTATGTCTGTATAGTTGTTAATTGGAACTTGAAAATACATAAAAACTATGCACCTGTCTAGACCCGCACACCCAAAAGCTCGATTTGAGGAAGAAATGGTTGGTAAAAAACCGTGATTTGTGAAGTTAATCGAGGATTGAGAATGGATCCAATGGAAAGAATGATTGCTAGGCAGGTGGGATTAGTACTAAAACATAATTACCACACGTGTCCTAGCTGTCTTAGCCTTAATTAATCTCATTGTGTTTTCGACTTTCTCCTTTTCAGCCCCTAACTTTTACAATGGATCGAATTATTAATGAGAATGAATTAGTATCATTTTACATCTTTATTGCTTTCTTAACCGGGCCACAATGGATGGCAGCGGAAAGGAAGCTCATTACAAATCTACATAAAATGTATATTTTCAGTATACCTTTTATTTCAGAAAACATATTACGAGAGGGGCCAATGAAAGAGCCATTTGATTTCGAATTCAATGGGTTAAGTGGCCATTCGTTAGGTAGGCCTATATATATTCTTGTATGAATTACTCTCTACACTCAAGAGCGGCCTAGACTTGGAAGGCTTAAAGAATCACGCTAACATGCAGCCATTGCAGACACCGATCAAGAAAACGTTTCAAATTTGCAACAACAATAAAAAAATAATAATTGTATTGTACCTATACACACACACATATATATATATATATATATAGATTTCTTTTATTTCTTCTTTCCAAACGAAGTACCATTACAAAGGATTTCAAGCTTTTAAAAGAATGAAGTGAGGTTACTAGAAGTAATAAATTAGATTCTGAAACTCACTGAACCCGGTGTAATTATTAAATAATAATTACAAATAATAAAGTACAAATAATAATTACAAATAATTTCAAGCTTTAGCATGTTTCAAATACATATATATTTACATTTTAATATAATTATACATCTCTATATCCGTTAATATTTATAGATACACATATACATTTATAAGTATATCCCAAGCTTTTGGACTTGGCTACCTTAAAGCCAAAAAACTATCCCAAAAAAACTTGCATGAAAGCATCAGGAAAGGTATAACACTAACTTTTTCCTAATTCCAAAACAAGGAATCTTATTTGAAAAATGTACAAAGTAACTTGTTTTGCGTTTCAAAGTACTTGAATTAATTATTATAATTTGCGATATAGACTCTCCATGCAAGTTATTCTATCTTTCTCCCTTAAAAAGACCTTCTCACATCAGTAATTCTCCGTAACCTAACCACACCTGGACCACAAAATAGTATATTTTTATCGTTCAATCTTTTCCAGTAAATATGCAATCTCGTCTCAGTTTGTCACCAAGGATCTTGTTACTATTTCTAACACTTTTATCAGGTAATTATTCAATCTCCATTAGATTTTCCCAATCATATATATATCATAGATGTTCCCAATATATATGTATCATAGATATTCATTTTTTTTAATAATTTATATCATAGATATTTCGAAATTATATGAGTCTAATGAATTCAACTATGTTACGCGTATAGCATTAAGGATAATGATTAGAACTTAAACTACAGGGACAAAATGGTCGGAATCAGCTCGTGTATTCACGATCGTGAATTCATGTAACCAAGTAGTCTGGCCGGCGATAACACCCGGGGAGAGCTTCAATGGCGGAGGCTTCGAGCTCAAACCAGGCCAATCCATGGTATTCAACGCACCAGTAGGCTGGTCAGGTCGAATATGGGGACGAACCGGTTGCAATTTCGACAAAACCGGAACCGGAACCTGCGAAACCGGTTCATGCGGCTCGACCCTAAAATGCTCAGCCTCAGGAAAACCACCAGCTTCACTAGCTGAGTTCACGTTAGCTACATTGGATTTCTACGACGTGAGCCTCGTCGACGGATTCAATCTCCCGATGTCCGTTACTCCACTGAACGGCAAAGGAAACTGCAGCGTCGCCGGTTGCGTCGCTGACCTGAGGCCAAAATGTCCGCGAGAGCTGGCCGTGAAATCTAACGGGAAGGTGATTTCGTGTAGGAGTGCTTGTGATGTGTTCGATAAAGATGAGTATTGTTGCAGAGGAGTTTATGGGAACCCTTCAACGTGTCGACCAACTTATTACTCGAAGTTGTTCAAGGAAGCTTGTCCTACTTCTTACAGCTATGCTTATGATGATCCGACAAGTATCTTCACTTGTACCGGCACTGATTACGTCATCTCTTTCTGTTCCGCCAAGTATGTCATGTCTTAGCCCTTTAAATGTTATAGATGCTTTGTTTCATGTCACATGCAGACGTAACTAAACAACATTGGGCTTAATCTTGATTCGATTAAATTCTTTATTTTGTTTTTGTATGTTTATTTGATTACTGTTGTTTTATGTGTATAGGAAGAAGCCGGTGTGCACATACCATGACAACAAGTTGGTGTGCAGCGATGGTTCTGGTTCTAGTGGATTCAGGACGATGATTGGGGGATTGTGGCTTGTTTCGTTGTTGTCTCTTCTTGTTTTTAACTAATATGTTATCTAACCTAATTTCGTAACTCCGTTTTTTAGATAAACAAGTTTTTTTCTTTTCAGAAGAAAATTTCTTATTTGTTTATTTGTTTTCATGTGTTGATAAAGCTAATTTCAATGTAAATATAAGGTTGATTTGGGTGAAAGAAATACAAAAACAGTGAATAAATAAATAAAATATGCATTTCATTTAGTCGTGCAAAATGGTAGTGGGATATATGTATTTATATTTGAATTTGTTTATTCTTTTTTGGAATTAATGAAATATGCTTTCTCTTTTATTCAAGATAAATGGTAATTTTTTTTTTTTTTTATGATAGAATTAAACTGTTTTAAATCATTCTACTCATAAAGTAAGTATTGTAATCAAGTGTCTCTCATCTGGGCTCCAAAACAGAATTCCTAAAACTGCAGGTCACATTCTAAGAAAAAACATAAATATTGAGCTTAAAATGTAAATAATCTGGAAGTTATTAATAAGTTAGACGGGCCCTAAAATGGGCCCAAGTAAAACCCAATCTAATATGGAAACGCCTTCGGGGTCTATATGGCGTGGTTGAAACGCGAGGAAGAGAAATCGAAAAACACACCATTTTCACCCAGCCTGATCTCTCTCTCTCTCCGCCACAATTCGCCGGAAAAGTAAGATGGCAACTGGTGGAAAAGTGTCATTCAAAGTCACCCTGACTTCGGACCCTAAGCTTCCTTTCAAAGTGTACGCGAATCGTCTGACTCTTTTCTAATTATAGTTTGATCTGCTTGTGAATTGTGATTGATCTCTGGGGTGGGGGGAAATTACAGATTCAGCGTGCCGGAGGGAGCTCCGTTCACGGCGGTTCTGAAATTCGCAGCAGAGGAGTTCAAGGTTCCTCCTCAAACCAGCGCCATCATCACCAATGGTACCCCTTTTCAAACACTCGAGCTTATATTCACAACGATTTGTAGCTTTAATCGCAATCGTGCATTCCCTGTTGTGAATTCGAAAAATCTTGTGCTCCTTAGATAGATCAAGCGATGAGCTTATTATATAGTTTGAGATATTTTCTTCACTTTATGTTTTGTGCAGTCACAAGAATTATATTAGACATGCATGCTCCTCCTCCTCTCAGCTTTATCTGTGTCTAAAACGTTTTTTTCAAAAAAGTCATAAAGCTTTTCTAACGCTGGAGTGGAGATCTAATTTGAATATTTTAGTACTCATTTGGTTTTCAGGGGTGTGGTTGATTAATTTCTCCTGACTCTATCCGATTTCTCATGTATGCAGATGGGATCGGGATCAATCCTCAGCAGAGTGCAGGTATTTTCATATTCCTTGATATTTAAATTGTTTGATTCCCTATCTCTCGTGCCCCTGCAAGTCCATTTTATGCACAGAAGTATCACTCGTCATATCTCTAACTTCTTGACTAGCTTGTAAGCTTATTATTAATTAGCTGTAAGAAACTAGGAGTAGATTATTTATTTATTCATAGTTGGGGTATGGCTTTTCATCATATATTTTTTCGTTAAGAGTTAATGCGTAGTGTTTGATGTTTCAGGAAACGTGTTCTTGAAGCATGGATCTGAACTAAGACTCATCCCGCGTGATAGAGTTGGAGCTGCGTTTTCTAATTGATCCCATGATTTGCTGGCAGTAAAGCAATAACGAGTGAAACTATATGACGTACTTTTAAAAGAAATTAAAAAAAAAAAAAACCGAGCATATTGAAGTGGTTAATGTACAACCTTTTTTTTTTTCTCTTTGAATAAATAGACATGTGATGTTCACATCCGTTTAGCGATTACGCAAATTGGATCCAAGGTTAGATACATATTCATGTATGTGAACTATAGTACCTGTCTCTATCAATGCAAGACTTCAACGTGCATAAGAGTCTCGCATTTGGCTTCCGATTGTTTGTTCTTGTCCGATTCTTCCAATGGTGAAGAGATTTATTGGGTCCTTATTGGGTTTATGAAGAGATCTAATATTGCTGGAAGCCCAATAAAGGCCCAAATGGGCCCTATAATTTAATCGACAGGCAGTGGAATTTCAAAATTGCACGAGAGAAAAAGTAGAAGCGGCAATAAGGGGTTCGAATCTCAAACACATTCTCTTGGATTCCTCCACTAGTCTGAAGAGAGAGAAAGAGAAAGGGGAAGAGAGAGAGAGAGAGAGAGAGAGAGATTCTTCGCTTCGGCGGGCATGGCGCAAAATTGAAAGCTTGAATCAAGTGCTGCTGCTGCTTTCAGGGTTTTGGGCTCAAAAGAAACCAAGACGTTGTATCAAACCGGAGATGCAGTTGAGATCCAGGGATGGACAAAGAGGAGGAGGCTAATAATCTTCCACCCGATAAACCTCCGAAGAGTCTAGCCCGCCCCATCTTAAACCACGAATCCTCTTCTTCTTCCTCCTCCTCTCCTGAGCTAATACGCCATCTCCAAGCCGCTTTCAAGCGCCACCGTCCCCTCAGTACGCTCTCTCCCTCTCTCTCATCTCAATTTCAGCAACTTCTATTAGGGCTTTTTTAGGGTTTAAAATATTCTCTCAAGTCACTGTAGAATTTAGGGCTTTTTAAGAGGTCAATTGTTCTTATGTTAGCTGACTCTAAAGCTCCTTCCTTTGAGTGAGTTTGCAACGGATCTTCTCCTTCTCTCATATCTTTCTTTCCTTAGATAAAATGCAGACAACCACTATCGGTCCTCGTCGAAGTGTTGTTGCTCCCCAACGACAACCTTCTAGGAGTTCTACATCTGATGTGCAGAGACCTCAGGATGTTGTTTCCTTGAGTCACAGTCTTGCTGCCAATACACTATTGACACATGATTCAACAAACTTGGCCTCTTCTTCTGCTGCTGCTGGAGAATCCACTGAGAATAATGCGTCTACTACGCCACCTTTAATTTCAGGAACTGTTGATAATATGTTTAACGACAATTACAACCCGCAAGTTAGTCACATGGATCTGCCTAAACCTGCTTCTGCTAGCTTAAGGAATAATCTGGATATAGGGTCTCGGGACGAAAGTGTAAGCAGAAAGGTCCAGTCTCTCGTTACCGTCACATCTAATGGTAATGCCCTCGCATTTGTTTTGCTTTGGCTTTTGCTATGTAACCACCTGAAAGTTAACTGGTTTGGTTGTTTACCTAAGAATCTTACTTTAACCTCACTTTTTACTGGCAGATATGGAATGGGATGCTGCAACAAATCAGGCTGAAGCATCAAAGCATCAGAATCTCCAATCTGTTGTTGATTCCGAGATCAGTTTGAAGTCTGGATACAAGGTTTCATCTTCCTTGGCAAAGATGGGAGAGTTTCGCAACTTCTTGAATCAACCTGCATCCCAGTGCTCTGTCATGGGGTCTTCATGTGCCACAACTACGTCGATTCATTCCTCTTCAGCTCCTATGTTAAATGCGACAACTCAAGTCTCTCGTTCTTATGTAGATCCCCATGCTGTTCCCGTTCCAAGTCAAGGGAACTTGGCTTCTTCTTCTCGTCCTTCTTTCAAGGACAGCAACGTCCTGCAAGCAAATAAAGATGGCCCTTTACCTGAGATGCCAGCCTCGGCTGTTGTTTCAGAAGTAAGTTTCAAAGAGACAAATATATCTAAGCAGCAACAATGCACTACAGTAGTTGAAGCTCCAATGGTATCTTCAACTCATGGGAGTGATGCTACGGCTCGTGCACCCGATGACTTGCTCACCAGTGTTAGCTCACAGCCGCAGAAACCAGATAAGCAAGAAAAGGTTGCAACAAGCAAAGGGACATCAGCGCCTCGTAAAAGAAACTATGATCCGGACTTGTTCTTCAAAGTCAATGGGAAGCTCTATCAGAGGCTTGGCAAGATAGGAAGTGGAGGAAGCAGTGAGGTCCACAAGGTTATTTCATCAGATTGTACCATATATGCTCTCAAGAAAATCAAGCTCAAGGGTCGTGACTATGCTACAGCATATGGATTTTGCCAGGAGATTGGGTATTTAAAGAAGCTGAAAGGGAAAACCAACATCATTCAGCTTATAGACTACGAGGTATGATGCTCTTTTAGCTCTCATGTCCTTGTTCTCTTTTTTTTTTTTGGTTTCTAAGTTGCATGATTGACACTTTCCACCACAACCAACTCTCTTGTTCAATCAGGTTACAGATAAGTCTTTACTCCAGGAGGTTTTGAATGGTACGATGAGTAACAAAGATGCAAGAGTTAAAGATGATGGGTTTATATATATGGTACTAGAATATGGAGAAATCGATCTGGCTCACATGCTCTCTCAAAAATGGAAGGAAATTGAAGGATCAGACCGGACTATTGATGAAAATTGGCTTCGGTTCTACTGGCAGGTTCTTACGTTAACTTGTTTCTTTCTTTTTTTATAATACAGGAGGCACAGGTTATTGTATTAATTAAGAAAAATTGCAGCAAATACTTCAAGCTGTGAACACTATACACGAGGAACGCATTGTGCATTCTGATTTGAAACCAGCAAACTTCCTTCTCGTCAGAGGCTTCTTGAAGCTTATTGACTTTGGGATCGCTAAGGCCATTAATAGCGACACTACAAACATCCAACGAGATTCACAGGTGAAAATCATTGAACTCCACATGTTTCTACTAGTTTCATCATCACCATCCTCTTATTGGGATGTGTATCGTGACAGGTGGGGACTTTGAGTTACATGTCACCAGAAGCATTCATGTGCAACGAGAGTGATGAGAATGGAAACGTTATAAAATGTGGAAGGCCATCAGATATATGGTCACTTGGTTGCATACTGTACCAAATGGTGTATGGAAGAACACCTTTTGCAGATTACAAGACCTTCTGGGCAAAGTTCAAAGTCATAACCGATCCAAACCATGAGATTACTTACAATCAGCTCTCGAATCCTTGGCTTGTTGACCTAATGAAGAAGTGTCTAGCTTGGGACCGAAACCAAAGATGGAGAATCCCTGAGCTTCTCCAACATCCTTTCCTCGCCCCGCCTATCCCACCTGAGCCTCGAGTCAGCAGCAGCATTCAACTGATCAGTCACATTGCTGAAAGTTTTGGTAGTGATGACAGGGTTTCTGAACTTTGTGCCCAGCTTCAAGCTCGGTTACGAGTTCTTGGAGGAGAGTAAAAGGAAGCACTTGTTTTATCACGGTTTTTATTGGATCTTGTAAATTGATATGTTACTTTGATAGCTTTAGAAAGAAGACTTATTGTTTGTTATTGATGTCCTGCTTGATTTCATTTATCATTCTTGAGTGCTTCTCTTTTTCATGTTTCAGCATATGAACCCTTGAGAGCTCTATTCTTTAATAAACGTGGTCAATCAATTTCCATAACGACTCGTCGTTTTCCGAAACGATAGTGCTTGTCGGATAAAGAAAGAAATAGATATTTTTTTCTTTTTTTGATAAAATTTTGTTGTAGTTACTAGTTTAATACTCTATCTTCTCCAAAAAATATAAAAATGTTTTAGTTGAAGTCTCAATAGAAATTTATTTTCATCTAGAAGATATCAATAACATTATAAATTAAAACCAAAATTAAGCTAACAATTATAACACCATGAAATATAATAAATTCCCTAGACATAATTTGAGAATTGCTTTGCACATTAGTTACCACTACATTCTTTCTCCAAAAATATATGAACTGGCTTTGAAAAATCTTGACATGACTTCACTTAATATATGACATGTCTAATTTCCTTTATAAATATTTATATATTTGGCAAAAAAAATTAAATAAATTAATAAGTAATAATTTCTATATCAACCATTAATATAATTTTTCTTTACAAAAACTTACTTCGTCAACAATTTGAAATATATTGTAATTAATTTTATTTATGTTTCTAAAATTTGTTATAATATATATTATCAATATTATCTGTAAGTGGTCGTACAAATATAAACTAAAACGATACTAATAAATTAAATTTTTGTTGATATTTAATTGGTTAGAATTTATTTAAACATATACTAATAAATTATTATTTTTTATATTTAATTGGTTAGAATTTATTTAAACATATCAGTTCATTAAATAAATTAACAAATTGATTTTTACCAATTTAACATGTTTTAGCTAAAATAAAAAATCCTAAAATTATAATAATATTATATAGTAAAATGTAGTTATTATTTAAGTATAGTATTTATATCTATATTTATATATTTAGGTAATGGCTATCTATTGAATTATTAATTAAATAAATTATAAGGCAATTCTCTCAGATAGATATTTTCATGTTTTTGTCATGAAAAGAGTCCTAAGGATAAAAATAACTAAAATGTTTAAAGTAAAAGACTCTTATACCATATCTATATATAAATATAAATATAACCAATATATTAGTGTTTATAACGTTTATATAAAATAAATATAATCAATATATTACTTAGTTTATTTTTTTATTCATACTGAAATTTTATCTTTATTATTTCTTAATCTCTCTAAATATACTAATTTTATTTTGTTATTTAATATTTAAAACGCATGTATACCACAAATAATAATAATAAAAAAATATAAAACTTGTATAAATAAAATTTAAATAATACATATACCGTAACATTAAGTATTCTTCATATGTATACAAAAAATCCATTTTAAAATATAAAATAGTCTAAAAGGAAATTTTCAATAAATTAATAATTCTATAAATTAAGAAAATATCAAAGTCTCAACATTATTAATTTATAAAGTTTTTACTTTAGATCCAGTACTAAAAAAAATTGAAACCCATCATCTGATCTTTTTCACTAGGAACAATAAATAAACGTTCAATGATTTTCTTGTGTTTTTTTGTTTCTGTTAGACCCGCACAACTAGACAGATTATTTATTCTTCCAATCATATACTCCCTTTATTTCATATTAAGTGTCACTTTAACTCATTTTTTTTTGTTTCACAAAGAGTGTCATTCTACAATATCAATGCAATTTATACAATCTTTCAGCTCAAAATTAATTGTAAAATGCATTGATCTTATAAATAAAACTATTTATCTAAAATACTATTAGTTAAATATGTGATATTAATGAAAGTATAAATATATTTTAATGAATTTCTTAACATGTGTGAAAAGTGTCTAAAATGACACTCTGTGAAACGAAGGGAGTAAGATCTATGCAATCTCTGCTCTCTTAGTTGATTGGTTCCATAAGGCGTCGGTCTTGCAGACGATAAAATTTTCTTTAGTGTCTTTGGTGTTCAGGTCTGGTCCGATAAGTTCCTGGTAAGATCGCTGGTTTCCTTTGTGCCTGAGTCCATTCATGGACTGAAGCTAAGCTCTTTGTCGCGATTTCAACAGGTGAAGAGCTTTGATTGTCAAATATTAGTTGGTTTTTTATGTTGTTGTGAACAAACTCGAATTTACTTAGAAGAAAGCAAAAGAATAAAACGAATTGAGGTAAATATCCGTTTAGGATTTTTTATTATTGTGTGAATAAATAATTTTAAAAACTCTTATACCCGTATTTATAGCAGGCTCAAAACCCGATTTCCTTTTCCATATAAGAATACATACTTATCTAGAAAAAACAAATTTTCTAAACCGAAAAGGCATACCTTTCTTCGTCCAACCAACGAATACTGGACTTTTAGTGATACACAAATATTTAAGATACAAAGATGAAACAGATGCACATATGTTCCAGCAAACTCAAGGGAAATGTTCTCATACACGGACAAAACACATAGTTTTATCTATATTTATTGATAGTCCATTGGTTTATTATCTTCTAGAAAAAATCTTGTTTTTTCTTGTTCCCAGTCATACATGAAAGGTCTCTTAAGGGTATATATATTAAGTAGGGATGGGCAATCAGGGTTCTTCGAGTTCATTTGGATTTCTAGTTTTTAGGTTCATAAATTTTAGTCTCATTCGGATATTATAACAGTTTGGTTCGGGTTTAGTCGGATTCGGTTTGCGTTTAGTCAGATTTTGTTTGGTTTAGTTACATTTCCAAGATCCGATTGAATCCGAAATAGTTTCATGTTTGGATATTAACCGGGTTATCGGTTTTTAAAATATTGATTTGTACTTGATTAAACTCACTATATTTCCAATAATTTCAATAAATTTATTCATGTGGCTTCTTCAAACATCTTATTTTCCTTCAAAATAATTTTGGAAAGCTCATCTATCAACCATACAAAACTTTTCTTTAAACTACACTAACAACATCAAATATAGCATGACAAATCAAAATTTTGTACGAACGAGAATATAATTTTAACACTATTTAACATATTAAAATTAATAACTAAGAAATCTATAAACCTAAGAACACTATTTAATCTTTTAAAAAGTTATTGTTTAAACTTGAGAAGTAAATTTATTCATAATTAAATTTTTAATGCAATTGTCAAAATGTAAAACCTTAATATTAACAAAATACCAAACATATATATAAACATTTGAGTTAACTATTCATGTAATAGATAATTATTTAGAAGTTTAATAATATCTCAGTGTATTTTGGATACATATTAAGAATTACGATCATGTTTGGTACACGTTATTTTTTAGTTTTTTGAACTTTTCGGGTTCTATCAAATATCCATTTATGTTTGAATTCGCTTTGGATAAAATTCATAATCCAAAATACCATAAAACAAGATCCATTCGATATTTATGTTTGATTCGAATTGGTTTGGATTTATTTTTATCGGATCAGATTTTTTTCGGATTTTTGGGTTCAGTTTATTTTTTACCCCTAATAAAGTAGTAGAAAGTGGAGAGTATGATTACGAATTAGCCACAAAAATGTATAGCACATGGTTGCGGACCCAATTGAGATGAGCCCAAGGTGATTACAAAGGCCCACCGAAGTTATTGTTTAAAAGGCAAGAAAACGTAGAGAAATGACGTGGAGGATGATTTAGACGAACAAATAAAGGGACAGGAGAGATGGTTACATGAATGTGATCGTGTCTAGTAGGGCTGGGCAAAAAATCCAAACCCGAAAAACCAAACCGAACTCGATCCGAAAAAGTAGCACCGAACCCGAACCGAAATTGATTAAATATCCGAACGGGTTCAAAATTTCGGTATTTAAAGAACCGAAACCGAACCCGATCCGAACCGAAATATTTTGAGTACCCGAAATAAATTTATATACTTAAATATATACATTATTTTTATATATAATGTATATTAAAATATTAAAAATATATAAGATACCTTTAAGTTTTCCAAAATACTCGAAAAATATATGCAAATAGTCAAAAATAAATGTTTAAAATAGCTAAAGTATACTGAAAACACCAAAATAGTTAAATATATACTGATTTTTTATCCAAATATTCAAAGAAAACCAATTTATATGTTAAATTAAGGTATTTTGACATATATGTTATGAAAATTTATATGTAATATATTATCTTTTTTAAAGATTTTGAAAATTTAAAGTACATAATTAATTTTAAAAATTTAAAAATATTTTAAATGGGTTATCCGAACCCGAACCGAACCCGCAAAGATCCGAACCGAACCCGAACCAAAATTTAGAAATATCCGAATGGGGCTGAAATCTTTGACCCCGAAAACCCGAAACCCAAATGGACTGAATCGAAACCTGAATGGGTACCCGAACGCCCAGCCCTAGTGTCTAGTACGTAACGATTAGTCCATTTCCCCGGTTAGTCTCCCTGAGTGATATATCAATTTTAAAATCTTTGGTCTCATTTCTTGTGATTCTAATTCTGAGGATAGCAAATCAAACAAGTGACTAGGGAAGCTAGAGAGTATTACAGAACAAGAACATCTTCAGGCTTACTTGAAACTTGCTACTTCCTCTGCAAAGGCAACTACAGAGAAGACCACAAACCTTAGCAGACCATGCTTACCTGTTTGATCAATTCAATGAGCTTTCTTCCTTCTTCATTTCATTTGAATAAAAATGGAACCGCTGGCGACATTTTCAACCAAACATTGACACATCTCTCCTCTCTTTATTGTCTTTTTTCTCTCGACCCTCTTCTCTTTCTTGTCTACGAGGCTCAGATTTCGCTTATTGGACTTTAATTATTTCGTGAGACTTGGTTTCAAAATGAAATATATAGTTGGGCTTCACTTTATTGAGAGAGACTTTGAACCCAACATACTATGGCACATGCATTAATAGTACACAATTTTACGCAAATTAGTTTTAGCTTAAATTTTCTAAATGCTAAAAAAATTCAACTTTGTTTTTGTTATGAATATGATTTGAGAAATGATTTTTTGGAGAGTTTTGGCTTGGGTATTAATATTTTTTGGGTCCAAAATTAGCTTGTGTTAACTAAAAACATTTTAAACCGTTTTTTAATCGGAGTTCGAACTAGAAACACACTAGAAATACCTCTGGTAAAAAGTAACTTGTTGCATCGCTAAGAGCCTAAGATCTTTGTACTGTACGCTTTTTTCTACTGGAGTGTATAGTCTTCAAGTAATAATCCGTGTAATATTAATAATAGCTTTTTTAGATAAGTTTTTTTGACAAAAATATAATCAAAAATAAAAAATACAAAAAGCAAAAAAGAGAATGTCGCAAAACGCAAAATCGCAAGAAACTGTCCAAACAATTTAGGTGCCGACTGGTTTTCCCGCTACCACCCGCAAACGCAACTTTTGCGGTTTACAGCGGTTGTTGACGTTTCGAAACAATCACAAAAAACGCTACAAATCGCTTCAAACCGCTCCGAACCTCTTAAAATCAAAAGCTGGTTCCAGCTAGCGTTTGCGGTTGCGGGCGGTTGCGGGAGGATAATTTTTTTTCTTTAAAAAAGAATAAATAAAAATAATACTAAAAATATCCAATAAAAATTTTCAATTGAAATAATAGAAATTGTAAAATGTATTTATATTATATTTCAATTTATATTATAAAAATTCAAAACTAAAATATTTTCTATAAATTTTTAAAATTGAATAATATGATTTTATAAATATAAATTTTATATTTATCATATTATTATGATCTTTAATATTTTTATAATTACATAAAATGTAAATATTGTTAAATTATTATTTAACAGATGTTACGTTTTGTAGTTTACCAGTCATAAGAGTCCCGCAAACGCAACAATTTCTAACAGATATACCAGTCGTACAAATCTCTAAAAAACGCTTAAAACCGCAACCACCCGCACCCGCAAACTCCCGCAACTGCAACCGCAACTGCAACCGCAACCGCTGCGGTTACACCAGTCAGACCCTTAGGGATCGAATATAAGAGTTTATGGATGTGAGTAATTATAGTTTCAAGCCTTATTTAGCATTTTATATGGCTGATAATGTATTTAAAAATTGTTATATTTGTAGGATATTTGTGACTGATTCATTATGAGATATTATCACGGTTTAATAATGAATTACCAATACAAACATACTATAATATTATAAAAATAATATACTACTGTGATAAAATATAATTACTACTAATATAATATGATTAATAATAATATTATGTTTATTTATTTAGTCTTTTAATTAGTTGAAAGTTATAATTTTAATTATTTATTTTGAAGATTTATATTAAAAAAGTTTAAAAAATATTTTGTTTCATTTTATATGTGTGTATATCTTTATATATGTATGTTATTAATTTTAAAAAAAATTCTAATGAATAGCTAGCTTAAAGATTTTATAAAAAAAATTATGATACGGTTTGTGAATTTAAATTAGTGTATAAAATGTGTATATATTTTTATTTATAATATTTTCATTTTAATTTAAAATTGAAAATTTGAATTTTAGAATATTTTTAAAAATTAATTTTATATTTATTTATCCACCGGCAACCGTCTGTAACCGCAAATGCTATATGAAGTCAGCTTTTGATTTTAAGAGATTCAGAGTGGTTTGAAACAATTTATAGTGTTTCGTATGATTGTTTTGAAACGCTATCAACCGCTATCAACCGCAAAAAATGTGTTTGCGGGTGGTAAAGGGGAAACCATTCATACTTTATGGGTATCATTTTGCCATGTATCATTCCCTCTTTGACATAACTATTTTTTCCCCAAATTGATATTAATAAAGGCCCAAGGACCAGAGTTACACTATAAACCATAACACCAAAATCCACTAGCCAAAAAACCACACACGGCCCAGCAGATGGTCATACAAACAATAAAAAGCCCAAGGCCCATAATACCGAAACCCAAACCCACGACCGACACCACTCTCCACGTGCTGCAATCCTCCAATCGAAGGCGCCATGCGTCGCACCCACAACGAATCGACTGACACCGCTCTACATCACCGACGCACGCCACGGTCGGAACCCTCGATTCGCCGGAGCTGCCTGGGCTTAATTCCAGAGCACGCCGGAGACTGTCTCTACAACTTCATGATTTTCGCCTGGCTCTAGACATGGAAAACTTCATCGGGTCTCACCAGAGATCTTCATCCACCGCCATCAAAATCAACCTCAAATGCTTCATCTTCCTGAACACATGTTCCTTCCACCGAGAGCTTCAAACAAAGACCGAGAGCTCCTCGTGAAGCCAAACCCCAACCAACCAACGGGTCGACATCAAACTAAAACAACTATACCCTTACAGAGCCGCCGTCGACAATAGAGTCTAGACGACGTGGAGACTAAAACCGAATGCCCACTTTGACGGAAAGATGCAACGCCGGCGAGCAGAGCCGAACGCCTACCACGAGAGAGATACGACGTCGGAAGTAAAAAGATCTTCTTTTACACAAGTTTAGAAACAAAGGGGACAAAACCACGACTAAGACCGGACCGACGGTGACTGTGGACCACACCGTCGGTCAGAGCAGATGTGTTCACCGGATCTTTCTTTCTCTCTCTAAAACTCTTTCTTTTTTTCTTTCTATCTCCCACAACTATTTAAACATAGTTAAAATTTAATAATAAAAACATATTTCAATTATAAAATTTAATAATAAAAAACATATTTCAATCAGAATAAGATGGAAAGTATCTGAGCTATAATTATGCTCTTAAGTTAAATCAAGAGAAAAGCAATATGGTTTTAGTATTGCACCTCATCGGTAAAGACTTCAAATCCAATCATTATAAATTCAGTTTTTATTATATTATTATAAATTTATAGTTTGAATGGGAGATAAATCGAAAGTAGTTCATTTACCAACGTGGAGATAGATCGAAAGTAGTTCATATAGTTTGAATGGGAGCATCCACATAGAATTTGCCATTTTAAAATATGAGTTTATTCGCCCAATAACTTAAAAATTAAAAAAATATAATCTATTAATTTATGTTCTATCTTTTAACTACTGTTAAAAGTTATTGTTAACTTTTGGACATATTCCTTATTTCATTAATAACAAATATAATTGACCTTACCATTTGGTTATATTAATAGTTATTGGTATATAAAAAAGATATAGCTTAACTAACTTCTTATTTTATGCCATTAGATTTTACATAGCATCTTGGTGATCCACGTAAATGTTTTGGATATACAAATTTCAAGAAAACAATAATCTATACACTAATATGATCAAATAAAATACAACAGAACTTAACCAAAAGACAAATTATATAAATTCTTGATATTTAGTCTTTTAAAATGTCAGATTTAAAATTTATAATTCTGACATAGATATAAATACTTTTTTAAAAATGTCAGATTTAAAAATGTAAGCTTGTGTGTTTGTATTAATATGTGATCATTTAAAAGTATGTTGACTGTATTCTATCAACTTTTTTTAACTATATGAATTTTTTAATTTTTTTTTAGTATAATCTATTAATTTATAGTCTTATTTGAAATTTACTGTGACAAGTTTAAATTTGGAACTATTAAACATGTTGTGGCTACATGGCTACAGATAAAACGAACTTTATATATAATTTTATATGATAACCGATATATTTAAATTGAACCAACCTACAATTATACCAAGGTTTATAACTTTGTTAACCAGAATAAAATTTATTTTTAAATTGAACCAACCTACAATTATACCAATGTATACTTACAATTTCCCAAACATATTTAAAATATAAAGACATTTTTTTGTCAACAAAATATAAAGACATTTAATAACAAAAAAAAGTTTAAATATAAAGTTTCATATCTTTAATCAAACTCACACGTTCGAATAGAACTCAAAACTTTACCAGTCTACTAAAATTGTCTTTTTAAAAACCAGAATAACAAAATCCACACCAATCCTAAATTCGTAAATAACTGAACTATTATTATATTTTTTGAACCGAAAACCAAAACCATACCAAAACCAAAATAAGACCGAAAATCAAACACGAACTGAAGTCTATAAAATATCATCAAATCATAAAATTTCAATTTAAAAACATAAATTATAAATAAATATAATTTTGCGCAACCGCACGGATCATAATCTAGTTAGATTTTGAAAGAAAGAGTAGAGAGATATGACAAAAAAGTAAGAAAAAGGAAAAAAAAATAGTTAGTTAATGAGTTCGTAATTTTTGTGCATATGTAATCCAATTCTTTTAAAATAAAATAACAAATATGTGAGTTCTACTTATAAAAAAAAATGTTCTAACAAAACTTCGAATGATAGTACAACTGGGTTATTTTGCAAAGAAGAATCAAGAAGCACTAGTAACACTAGGCACCCTTCATATTTGGAGTAGTACAAGTAGGTCTCTCTTTGTAAATATGTAATATATAATTTTAATTTTTAACAAAGTAATATTATAAAATTCAGCATCGTCAATTATAATTAAAATATAATTTAATTTATATTCTACTAATATGTACTTTTACATTTATTTATGTATAAGTTCATTATTGTTTTTTTTTTAAATCACAAAACATTAAATAGTTTTATCATGGTAATATAATTTTTTTTTGTCATCGGTAGTAGAATAATATTTCACCAAAAAATTATATACTTTTAAATCATCTAAAATTAAATATATATTAATTATAAAGTTCAAAATAGTGAATATATGTTTAAACTAATGTTTTATTGCATTTTAAATAAATATTTATATTTATTAAATTTGTAATTTTTTATGTCATCAACTTAAACAAATTCATATAGATTTTGTAAACCAAACTGGTAACTCCGCATTTATAATGACGACAAACGACAGTAGCTTTCTTGCACTACGTGCGAGACTGTTCGTCTTTGAATTATGCGTTTGTGGTATATGAATGATCTTCGAGTTGTGAAAAAATTTCTTCAAAATCTTTGTGTCTTTAAAATAACTTGCAAATGCTTTATTGAAATATCTAATTTTGATTATGAAAATAAGTAATAATATAATTTTTTACATATTATTTTAAATTTGTAGAATATTTTAAACTATTTTATCTACTTTTATCAATCAAACATATTTTTGAACTATTACATCTGTTTTATTCATATTTTTACTGCTAAATCCGCTTGATCTACTTTTGTACTAGTAGAATTGATTCATTCATTCTTGTTTCATTTGATCTGTTTTATCCGTTAGATACGCAAACCTTTATGTGATTTTCTGTTTCGAAGGCTGTATAGGAACCCAATAATGTTCACTACGGCTAGATTGAAGTTTTCGGAAACGTTAATGACTTCAGCAATTCAACAAAATCAATAATGCGAACCTAGTTTATGCTAACTTATCTCTTGTTTATGAAAGATAAGTTTTATTAAATAACAAGAGAACGTACGTATTATAGTAAAGTAGTTGGCTACCTGCAAAATATTCGTTCGTTTATGAATTATTTACATGTAACGTGTTTGATCGCATACTACGTCAGCTATGAAGATTTTTAATATAATATATTAAAAGTGTACTGAGATATTAAGTTTTTTTTAAGGCGACTGAGATATTAAGTTTTTTGAGAAAAAAGGAAAAGATGTTCAATATTTAATCTGCAGTGAAATTGATTCAAACTAAAGATACAAAGTGTAATAACAAGATCACTAGCTCGAAGATATTTGGAATACTTAAGCTTCTTGGGATAATTTTGAGACTATGTTATTTGCTTAGAAAAAAGAGTATCTAGAGTTATGGTCCATATGGAGGTAAAGTAAACTTAATGACTAGTTTTGTAGGACTAAAGGAGAAGCAAGATCTAATGAAAATTGAGCTAGCTATCACAGTTTTATACTTTTCTCTTGGCCGTTCACTTCAATGTTGGGTCTTTAAATCAGAAACGAATTTTATGACCTGATAAAAAAAATATTTATTTCGTATTAAACTCTGTAGATTTTCGAAATAAAAATTAAAGTTAGCTCTATAAATTTAAACATTTTTTTTAAAAAGTTAGCTCTGGAAATTTAAACATACATATATACAGATTTAACATATATACAGATTTTGATTTAAGCTTGATTTTTGCGAATATTATCTGCATACAACAGTCGCATGTAATCTTCAAATCAAATGTGTGGTCATTTTCACGAAGGAAACTTGAAAAGGTTGCCAAAAGGATACGATAGTGACTGAGACGTGTTTTATATATTTGTGGTCTCTATTATATTCCCTTTCTCACTCTATCATTTCAAGAGATATTTTCATATTCACGTAATCGAAGAGCGTCTGGTAATAATAATATTTTAAATCAAAACGTTTCCTTTTGGCAGTATTGTTATTACTTTAGGTCCAGGGCCGTCTTAAATTTTATATAGATCCTGTTCAAAAAAAAATTAAGACCCTTTTAACGATTTGAAACTATTTAGATTTTTCACAAAATATCATTAAAGTATAAAATAAACACTTCAAATTTAATTATTTTATATTTAAATACCCCCGTCACCATTTTCTAGTTTTTAATAAAAATCATTAAAAATGATCATTTGACATTTTTTCAATGCCAAATCATTAATTAAATCATCAAATTTGATCATTCTTCTAGCCACTTCTAGCTTTTTCAGTTTTTTTTACGTTTTTTTCTCTTGATTAGACACGACACTCTTTTTTTCTTGTCGACAGAAATTGTATATTAATTTTTTCCTATTTTTATTAGACACGACTCTCTTTTTATTTTTTTATTTAAAAAAAGTAAAGAAATGATATCTTGTTCTCCCTATTTATAATCACTAATTGATAATTGTTTCCTTAACATAATTAAATTAGAATGTTAACTTTTTATACTGCCATTGAATATTCAAACACACATCAATAACTATTTTTTACTTTCCAAAATATATAATTGATATAAATACTAATTACTTCATAATTTATTACATTTTTAGTTTAAGTAAAGAATTGTAATTTATATTCATTGGTTATAAATATGAAAATTAAATTCAAATAAAGTTTTCTGGTTTTTTTTATAAATATATAATTTTAAATTTATAACTATTACTAAACCAAAAACATTTATGGACCCTCTAAAATTTTGGACCCTGTTCGACCGCTCCACTTGCACGTGCTAAAAGACGGCCCTGCTTAGGTCAGACGTACAGATTAGATGTTACGCCTCACATTAAGATCAAAGTACAACTTGGACAAATTTGGCAGAGACCGCTAGGTTTTAATTGATTTAGCCCCATAGTTATTCAGAGTGCTTGTGACCCAAAAATAAAATATGCGAAAAAGAAGAACGTCGTGCCCGGATTTTATGTATTATTGGCAACTAGCAAAACGTATAATTTATTTTTTTAAATAGTGGAAAATATTTAATTTTACAAATGATCACATAAGTAAGTTGTATGACTTATTGCCAACAATTTTAATATTAAAAGTCAAACCTGTACTGGAATGCTTATTAAAATGTCATATTAGATTTCCGTACAATAAACTATTTTTACTAGGATTTTTCCCACTAGTAGGATTAAGAATTTCCGTCGATAATTATATTTTAATTTCCGTCGATAATCCCACTTGGAAAATTAAATAACTCCAACGACTGTGGCAATAGAGTAGAGATCTAGTTAATATATTTCCCAATGTAGTTGGAGCCACTCCCAATGCTCTTGGAATCCCATAGATCTTTAAATAATCCAAATATTCCATCGGTTGCCTGTTGGCCGAGAGCTACTTAATCATACAATAATAGCGTTAGTACAATATTGTAAGTGATTGTAGTAAACAAATTAATCTGACTAATTGGAAATTAGTGGAGTAATTGGGCTATAAGACGCCTTAATGACCCTGGTCATCCTTGCGTCCGACTCTTAATAGCCATAAGGGACGTCTTTGATGAACTTAATCATCTTGTTTTATTGGTAGTAAAGTAATGAAAATATGTACTCAATGATATCATAAAACGACAAAATTTAGACTCAAAATCATTGAGCTCAACCAGATCCACGGCTGATATTTTTATCACAAATGTTCCTGAAAAAGGGGAAAGACAAAAGCCTCAACGAGTAGCTAAGGCTTCATGGGCATGATAAGAAATAATCTTATTTTATTTAAGAGATAAATATTGGTTATAATTTTTTTTTTTGTAAACTAATATTGGTTATAATTTGATTATCTATTCCATAAAGAATGTGGATTATTGACGTAGTTACATGGCTCATAAGAGGTGGTCTCAACAAGACGTAGATGTTAGAGAATCGACACTTGTGCGAAACTAGCAGCAACCCATCGAAAAAGATTGTGGCCTCACTTAAAATCAAACAACATCTTTGTGGATGACAAACAATATATACCAGACAAGTGATGACTTTAGTGTAATGTTATAGCGTCGATATTATTTTTTCCGTGGTAAGGAGGAAAAGGATGACGGATAAGATGACGATGTCAACCAAAAAAACGGTGGTCATGAATGAGACTCGTGAAATATTACAAATTTTTCTAAATTTAGTTGGATTTTCTTCACTGGAGGAAAAAGATTACACAGTGAAAACGTTGTAGATTAAAAGGACTATATATTTTCTTTCAAAAAAAAATAAAAGGACTATATATATAGTTATGTTATGATGAGTCTGATTATTAAAGGGAAATTGCACTCTACAAAATTATTTCATACAAGAAGAAATGTCTTTACTAGTTAAATGGTTAAATGTCTATTTTGTAGTTCTTTCCATAAGAATTTAACTACACTAATCACGTTTTTAGCCATTGTAGAGCTGGTTCTGAATCGGCCTTGTCGATCCAACAAGTGACTAAAAAGTATTTCTTACAGCAACCATTTTATGACCGAAACAAAAAATATTGAAACGTCGACACAAAAGATACTGAAACAATATTAATTATTTTCTTTAGGTGCAAAGCATATTTATGCAGGACTGTCCACTTAAAAATTTTAGCACTGATCAATTGTTTAATGTCGACCAAAAAAGCACTGAATGCTTAAGGAATGGTTAGTTGGAGGACGAACAAATAGCTGTTCAAAATTCAGACGTCATTATCACAAGGGACCGAGGTAAGTAGAGAACACATGACATATATAATTTAGAGCTAATAACAACTTAGATTATATCACGAATAGAGACAAACCACAAGATGGGCTGGGGATTTTATATATTATCATCAATAGAGAGAGCGTTCGCACTTGACCCTTGTGATCACGAAATAACGTCTCGCCATCTCCGCAGTGGTCGGGACGTCCCTTTGTTACGGGGTCGCGGCTATACGTTTTCTTTTGCCAACCTTCTTTGTTTTTTTCTTTTCTTGTCTTTCAATTTTATTTTATTTTTCTTTATTTAGGAGTAGTTTTTAATGGTATAAAAGGTAACTACGTGCCACATGCATGTCCCTACGCCTTTGACGAAGTCTCTATAGAATAAATGGTGAGCCTTTCAAGATAACTTTAGAATGTAGCTAGACAAGCACGTTCATAAGTTAGGCGACAGATGGACGCGCTTAGAACATAATGTATGTAACAAATAAGCAGCAAAGAAAATCAAAGACAAACGTAACGTCTTGTTTTTCATCCTCCATCGGATACAGTGATACATAAACCATTAAAATCCACATTTATACTAATTAATACATATACTAGTTAGTACTTATAAGTTAATGATATTTACTTTAAACTGGATTTTGATACCAAGAAAAATATTAAAAGTATTCAATTTCATAATGATATTGTGACGGTGATCACTGTATTGAAGCCACTTTGAAATCCAATTTATGATCCATTAAAAAGCTTTTGTAACTATGTAACTAGATTTTTATTATATATGTCGTTAGAGTACTTGCTAATATGAAACTTTGTCTAGCAGCCTCTCTTCTCATATTTATGAATCAGAAGAACTCTTGAATCTTTTGAAGGCAACCAACAAGTTATTTCTTTTCTTTTTCTTTCTTGCATAATAAAGCTCATATGAACTATATCTTCATCTCTTTAGTTTATGTCTCAATAAGGATTTTAGAACACAAATCTCTCTTATTCACAAGCATTATCAGACCGAAGTTGTAACTCATGACTATAGTTGATCATGTATATTCTCCTCATAATTAATTATTATGGAAATATTTGATTACTTCCATTTTTGATCAAAAAAAACTGCGTACAAATCACGTAAATAACTGATTATTAGCTCTTGTAGTACTAACGTAAATTGCGTACAAACCACGTCAATACATAATCTTGTGGGGACGAATCAAAACTCCATTTTAGATCTTTCTATCTTTTTGTATCGAATCAAACACTGTCGCACCATTCGTCTCCCTTAGACAATAAATACCAAATGTATAAACTAAACGTGTTTTGTATGTTTTTCTTTCTTGTTCTGTTCACTGACAACTGAAAGCAACACAATCGCAAGTGGTAACTAATTTGGCAAAAAAAAAAAAAAAAAACTAATTTGGCACTAAGCATTACACGACAAAAGTTTACGAGGCGTGATCAGGGGCGGACCCGGAAGTTTGTTAAATATGGGGCACATTATGTTAGAAACATAAACTACAAGGATATTTTTAATATTAAACATGTGGCACATAATGAAATTACAAGTGAAATAAGGGTATTTAAACAAATTTTATACTGAATTTTTTCAAAAAAAAGAAAAGAGAGTGGGGCACATGCCACACCTTAATCCTACCTAGGTCCGCCCCTGGGCGTGATTAAACGAATAGTCCTCTATGTGAATAGGCAGTAATCAGAGATGACATATTAATATAGAAGATTAAACCATATAAACGCAATTTATACATTATACATTTGTAATACAAAAAACTCTAACAAAAGCACTCAAATAACCATTTATATACAATAGTGATACTTGTTATTAAATTTCGAATTCCCAATGCAAATATTAGAAGATAAGGAGATCTTCCTTCACGTTGTAACCCATTTTCTCAAGATTAGGCTGCAATGCAAACTGAATCATAGGAGGTGGTCCACACGCGAGGGCTAGAGATTCGCCTTCTAAACCTTCAGGGACATGTTCTCTAAGTACAGCCTCAGTGATAAACCCGGTGCTGTAGTTCCAACCTTCTTTTGCTATTTCAACAACGTACCAAACCTTTAGCCTGTCCTTATGCATATTAGCCCATCCTTCTAGCTCTTCTCTCACAAGTATATCATCCTCGGTTCGGTTTGCGTAAACCACAAACATCTCGGTTTCGTCCTCTGGATCACTTAGTATCGATTGAATGACTTGATAGATAGGAGTAATGCCTGTTCCTCCGGCAAGCATGGCTAGTTTCTTGGCAAACTTAGGTTTGCCGTTGACCATGAAGTTGCCTTTGCCTTGGTACTCGATGTGTCCTAATGGACCTTTGATGTTCAAAACCGACCCGATGGGCAACGAGTCTAAGTGCTGGGACATGAGTCCTCCGTTCGGGAATCTTGGATGAACGTCTTTGAAGTAAACTTTGACGACCAAGTCGATATGTCCAACGGCGTCGACCGTGCTGGTCGGAGTATAGGCTCTAAGACAAAGTTTGTCGTTGATGTTGGCGCATAGAAAGATGTGCTTCCCTACCGGTAGACCAAGCTGCTGGTCTTCTGATGGTAATGCGAACCGGAACCTACGAACGTCGTGAGAGATGGAAGTCTTCTCTATGAGTGTGACCGGGACTTTCTCACGTGGGTTGACCAAAGCTATGTTCTTTGAAGGAGCTAGCTCTTTGATAGGAGCTAACAAAGAAGCTGCGTTTGTGCCACCGTGGACTGAAACATTAGGGGAAGAGTCGTAGCCGGTCGTGATGAGTTCACCGATACGGTAATCTTCAAGAAGCTTCTTGGCTTTGTCTGAATGAATAGCTTCAAACTCTTCCGTGCAATCAGTTCCCGCGTTGATGAGGATCGAGTCTGAGCCTCCAGGGTGGTCTTTCAAGAAACGTGTACAGTCATAGATGTGACCGTGGACAATGATCCATGCAGATTCAACTGAATTATGTTTTCTAACTTCGGACATTGAGTACATCTTTGCGGAAGTGTTCATGAAAGGTGATGAAACGGACTTCTTCAAAATAGGGTTTGATTCTGAGGATATCTCAAGTTGACGTTCCTTTGCCATCCACCCACCCGATTGGTTCCCGGGTCGGGTCGGGTGTTCGAAAACAATCCCTATCTCTCCTTTGTGAGGCTTGCACACGTTGGTTTTGATCCTGAACCAGCAGTTGTTCATCATGCCCTGTTTAAATACAAGTCAACTTCATTAGTGCTTTAGTCAAACATAAAAAAGTATAAAACAGTGTATTGCTCGTGATTAAAAGTAGCTGGAGACCATGGACTTAATCAAAGACTATTCAAAGTTTTTATATTTTCATTTCTACTCAAATATAATTGCCCGCATGAAGGGATTTATAATAATACTTAACCACTAAAATGAACTGTATAACAAAGACAATTAAAGAACATTTCTTGGTTCCATGTTAAGTAGGTAACACGTTTAGAAAATATCATCAATAATAGAACTGTAGTTCCAGCTTTCTAGGACGAAGACAAATACAAAGTCGAATTGTTTATACTAAAAGTGGGATTAAACTAACAACTATCCTAATTAATCAAATCATTAAAAAAAAAAAAGAGAAAAAAAAAGTTACCATGAGGTTCCAGATGAGTTTATCAGGCTGGGTGTTGAAAGACTCGTCCCAAGCTCGAACCGCTACTTCTTTAGCGCTGAGCAGATCAAGAACCTCGACATCAAGTGACCAGAAACACCAGCACCAGAACTTGCCATACTTGTTCGGCTTTTCTTGGTGGTCAAGCTCACACACACTCCACGTATCTCCTCCATCTAGAGTTACCTCCACTCTCGTTACCTTCTTCCCTCCTCCTGTTTAAACATCACCAAGAATATTAATTAATACGTTTACTTTAGTTCTTATTCTTAATTTAATTACCATGGTAAAAAAATAATTACCAGAGTACGCATAGCCTTTTAACGTGTACGGCTTCTGAGTGGTAAATGCATTAATAGGCAAAATCTCTTGGTGACCAGGCGTAGTTATCACCGAGTTTATATTAAGCTCGTTGATTATATATTCAGGCTTATACCACCAAGCTGTTGCAACACAGCATAAGAAGGTAAAAAAATATTATTACAAGGTTAAAAAAAGTTTAATTTATTTACCTTCTGCATTTGCCAGTTCAGCATCGACAAGAGAAGGTAGAACTCTATTGTCCTTGTAATGATAGTAACTGTCTGATTCCTGAGGCGTGACGATGATTCTCTTCAACCATTTAACCATCCGCCCGCCGATGAAACCGGGTACAATGATCCGAACCGGAAACCCGTGATCCGGCGTCAGAAGCTCACCGTTCTGCATGTACGCTAATATGATATCTCTCGCAGGATCCATCGCCATCTCTTTCTTGATGCTTGTTCCGTACTTAGACCCGCCGCCTCCGGGAAGATCCTCCGCTCCTTCGAAGCAGACGTTGAGCGCGCCGCCTCTCCTACTGTATATCCCGCATCGACGGAGGATCTCACTGAGAGGAACACCTTTCCATAGAGAGGTGGACACTCCGGCGGAGCCCCAGTTGAAACCTATCGTCTGCTTCACCATGTTCTGCTCTTTCCGGCGGTTACCGGCGCAGACGAGAGTCACCGGGAACTCACGGCTGGGGAACTCGGAGACAAGCTGCTCCATGGTGAACTTGGCCGGGCGCTTGACGAGCCCGGTGATCTCGACGGTCCAGTCGGACCAGTCGGCTTTGGGGACGGTGCCGTGGTTGCGGACGTAGTGGAGAGGGACGGGGGTGATGAAGCCGTGGTGCATGAGGCGAGGGAGAGGAGGCTCGGCGTTGAAGGGGTGTTTTCCAGTGAGACGCACCATAGAGGAGTTACGGTGGATCCAGTTGTCAGCCGTGGATTCGTCTCGGGAGTCTTGGATCGACGGTTCCACGTCGCTGTTGGATTTGCGTATCATCTCCTTGTAGTACGAGACGTTACGGTTGTGGCTCTCGTCCTCGTCGTCGCTTGAGTCGTAACGGTCGTACACGACGTCGTTTTTGTTTTCTCTGACTACGACCTTTTCGGTTTGGACGGTGACAGTATTGTTCTGGCGACGGGGAGAAGGAATGGGGGGAGGTTTGAAGGAGCGTACGACGCCGTTTATGGTGGGGTTGAGGCGGGGGTAATGGCGGTTATCAACTGAGGTGGCCATTGAGAGGCTATTGAATCGGTGAGAAGAGAGGAGAGAAGTGTGATTTGTGTTTCTGTTCTTTTAACAAAAATTAAAAGCTATTCTTTTGGTTTTTCCCCCTCAGTTTCTTTGGTTTGTGTATAATATGGCGTTATAGGGTTGTATTTATAGGGTGTTACAAGATGAATAAATTAAATAATGAAAAAATTAAATGTAGGAGAAAGAGACAAAATGTGAGTGTGTGGTTTTTGAGTCGGTAGACCCACCTGCCTAGATCCTAAGCTATGGCCTTTAAGGCGGGAATATTTATAATTTGTTACATCAATTTTTTTTGTCAACATAATTTTTTTACATCATTAATAATTTAATATTCGTAAGATTGTAGTCTTTTTTGTGAGAAAGAGTAAGATGATTGTTCTAATATTATATACGTGTAAATTAAAATAATTGAGCATCAAGCAACCGAACTGTTCGGTTCCGTGGGAGGGAACTGTGACCATATGCGCATTGATATGGCACTGACTTACTGCTTTGAACACATCAAATACGTATAGTTCATAACTCTATATTTTTATTTTTGCTAAATAAGTATCTTTTGTAGATTTTGTAAGTATACAAAACTGATAACATATCATCAGGGCAAATATATTACACAGCAAAATTACACTTATCAGTTATCACTTGATTCACTTATGTGATAAGAACGATATACAATGATACAAGTTTTTCATAACCGAGTTTCAAAAAAAAAAAAAAAAAAGTTTTTCATAACCGTGTGTAGATCATTGGTCAAACGTAGGGAATTGATCTTTCTGTGCTTTTATTCCGAATCCTCATAGTAAAAAATGATTTACGCCCTGTTATTAGTATTAACAAAAACTGTCCTGATTTTGGGTCACAGAAAGATACGAGCTCTTTTTTAGTTAACAAAAATTTATATAATTATACAATTTAAAAACAAAAAAGTAGTCTGTCGCTGACAAATGAGTAGTGTTAGCGTACTCCAGTTTTGAATTTTGAGAAGTCAAAGAATACCTAGTTTGGGAGTCTAAATGAAATTTCTGAGAAGTAGTTCATGTGATAAACAAAAAACACTGCACCTATACATAAAAATGAATATATATATATTTCATACTTATATAAACTATTTCAAAAGATATAAATAGAAGGTAGAATACAAACAATACTCGAGTACTAACGGGCAAGATAAGCCTTCTCCATTTTCGAACTAAGATAAACCTTCCCTTGAGGATGGTCTCATATACTCTATCGTTTTTCAATCCTAACTTTGTTTGTCAGTCACTTGCTATTTCCTTGCGAAACAATTCTACTTAACTTACTCATGATCTATCTAAGCAAAAACCTATTTTTTATATCTGAATAGATAACAAGAATATTCAAACTGGAGATAATTATATTTAATTATATTTACATACTATATAGTTTATTTATAGAAGTTCCATCAAGGGAACAAGAAAAATCAACATTTGGAGACATTTGAATTTACAATCTAAGTACTAAACTGTCCTTTTTTCTTGTGTACCGCACGCAAAATAGTTTATTGCAATATGCACAAGTTGAACATAGCAAGAACAAAATTACATCGCTAGTCATATTCCATCTAAGTATATGTATATGACGAAAAACTTGATATGATGCAACCACATTAAAGACAAAATGTAATACCTAAGCTCGCTAATATCTTGGGTCAAGATATTGTACGTTTGGTGATTGTAAAATATGGACGTACTACTCAAGATTAAATTACATCACGTGTAGGCTATATACATTAGAGAATGGGGTTATTAATCAGCATATTCGCACACAGATTTTGTTTAGCTTGACTTCAGTTTCTTTAAATCAACGTCAAACATTAGTGTAATTATAAGAAAATATAGAATGAGAATCCGGTGGGTAGCTATAAACATATATCTATGAGCATATTGTTGGCTTGTTTATTATAGAGGAAATATATATTAGTTTAGTCGAGAAAGTAAATATCTCAAAGATTTTTATGGATTACATGACGATTAAGAAGATAAAGCGCAATTAAGTATAGACTAAACAGAGATTATGGCGTAAACAAAGAGATTGTAGAGAAGACGCTGGAGGAATGGCGCATGGGATCACCAACGGCCAAGCAAACACACGAACGGGGCAACCATAATAAGCGACGGGTCATATATATTATTTTTTTTTGTCAAATTTTGGATTTTCAATTATAGTTATTAATGATATTGTGTAAGAACGAATGGACCCACTTATTGTTATCTTTCAAATTCGACGCTGATGATTCAAGAGTCAATTTTCCTTAAAGCTTTAAAACCAATAATCAATTTTGCACAGCCTAAAAGTACATTGATAAGTTATTTAAAATGCATGGATGGGAGTTATAACATTTCAATCGATCATTTCTATAGTTGCTCTTTCAGGGTCGTCTCGAACTTTATATAGACCCTGTTCAAAATAAAAACTAAGACCTTGTTAATGATCTGAAACAATTTAGATTTTTTTACAAAATATCATTAAAATATAAAATAACTACTACAATTTAATTATTGTATATTTAAATACCCCTGTCACCATTTTCTAGTTTTTAATGAAAATCATTGAAAATGATCATTTGGCATTTTTCAATACAAAATCATCAATTAAATCATCAAATTTGATCATTCTTCTAGCCGTTTCTAGCTTTTTAGTTTTTCTTTTACGTTTATTATACTCTTGATTAGACACGACACTCTTTTTTTTGTCGACAGAAGTTGTATGTTAGTTTTTTTCCTTTGTGTTTGCTATTTTAAGAAACTATATCTTGTTCTCTCTATTTATAATCACTAATTGATAATTGTTTCCTTAACATAATCAAATTAGAATGTTAACTTTCTATACTGCCATTGAATATTCAAGAACACATCAATAACTATTTCTTACTTTCCATAATATATAATTGATATAAATACTAATTACTTCATAATTTTTTGCATTTTTAGTTTAAATAAAGAATTGTAATTTATATTCATTGGTTATAAATACGAAAATTAAATTCAAATATAGTTTTCTGATTTTTTAATAAATATATGATTTTAAATTTATAACTATTACAAAACCAAAAAAATTATGGATCCTCTAAAATTTTGGACCCTGTTCAACCGCTCCACTTGCACGTGCTAAAAGACGGCCCTGTGCTCTTTAAATCTATTACCCTATCATTGATCTCCTATCAAACATGTTATAGTAGGTTGTTACAGTATATAACTTTTAAGATTGTTTTCAGACTTTTTATATCACCTCGAATCATTTATATTTTGGTTTTCTTTTTGGTTAAACGAGTACAAATTTTTTATTTTCAACGCATTTATCTAAAAATGGACCAACTACATAACGAAATTGTACAACATGCATTTTAATCTGTAAGAACTACATAAATTCTATATTATAACAAATAGTTAAATGCCAATTCACACAGTTTTTAAAATGATCACTATATTAAATTTATTTTTTATATAATATGTTTATTCTAAAAAGGATAAAATAATATTTATTTATAAGAGCTTTCTTCCTACTAAAATCTTTTCGGTATTTAAAACTCTAAAACGTATATATATGCTACTGAGTATATCTCAAAATTTACTTGTATTGTTTTCATAAATCAACTAACTGAAAACTTTTGAAACTAAAAAGTTAAACGGTATTATATAACATGAGCTTAGGTAATTTCAGTTAAAAGTTCTAGGTTTAATTATGGTTAAGTGACAATAATTTAACGTGTTTTAAGCCAGTGTGATATAAATTTGCGCTGGTATTGAGTCTACATCTAATGAATATAATTAAGTAATTTCTGGTAGATCTTTATAAGAATATTAAGTAAACATTAGAAGAACCAATATACAAAAGTACCATATCAATGATATTTATTTGTATTGTTGTGAATTAGAATACGCAAATATACTATCAATCATAAGCTCTGTTAACATTTAGATTCAATAGTTTTAAAAGAGAACACGCAAAGTCTATCAACCAATAGTTTAGTTGTTTCAAAAATAATTTCTTAAACTTTCATATTCACGCAGTATTAATTTTTTCGGTAAAATATTAAGTTGAAACTTAACATGCAGATGTTTAAAACTTAATAAATTAGTAACCAATAACATGAAAACACTTTTTTCGCTACCATGATTATTTTCAAAGCACAGCTTTACGTGTGTATATATATATATATATATATATATACTTTTTGAACAGTTATTTTACGTAAAAATTTATATGTTGAAACTAATATATGCTATAAAATAAATTGCATAACTTGCAAACGCATACGCGAAACAGATTTTTTTTTTTTTCATTTGCATTTCTCAATTGTATTTACAGTGTGTATATGATACTTAGAGCATCACCAAAATATTCTTTATTTTAGAGTTTACAAAATTTCATATTTAAAGTTTTAAAGTATTTTTTTTCAAAAATAAAATTTCACCTCAGCTTCAAAATTATTTGTAATTTACTCTATAATACTTATATTTGTTATAATTAATATAGATTCATAAAACTTTTATAAACAGTTAGAACATATAGAAATCACATTACAACAATATTAATTAATAAAACCTTACATTACAGTAAAAATTATAAATAGAAATACATAGTTAAATATTAAAATATCATATTATCGCTTAAAATTATTTTCGTAATGCTTTATCTTTGGTTACACAAAATTTATTTGGACAATATTTTAGAAATTTCGGAGGTTCTGGAATAAATTAACAGACAATAGTGTTATTGAAATATTTAAATGTATGCAATAATTATGTTTTTATGTACATTTTAAAAAGGTATTTATTATGTTTTTATAATATTTTTGTTGTCTAATTCTAGTTTTAAAATAATCTAAATTTTATTTTTATTTAATTTTATCAGTAAAACTTGAATTTTAAAAACAAATATGAAATAATTATGAAATATGAAAAATTTAAATATCAAAATGATAAACAAAAAAAACTTAAGAATCATAAATATCATATTTGAAGTTTCACTTCTCAAAATTTTAATTTTGAAGTTTAAAAAAAATCGGAGATCAAATATCTTATATTAAAGTTATAATTTTTTTTTCGGAGATATTCTTAGACCAAATAGAGATAAAGCTACATAACCAAAAAAATATATTTAACTATGTAAACGTAAACGAAACGTAGCCTCAAATGCAACGAAAAACATAATTAAAACCTATACCATAATATGTCATTGTAATTAGCTTGGTATCAATCAAGTATTCGGACAGCAACACAATCCTAAACTATGATGTACCAGATAATACAAAATATCACAATATATTGATTTTCTGCATTGCTCCATCCATTTCAATTTAATTATCATTCAACAATAAAATTTTCATTTCAAAATACGTATCATTTTATAATCTCATTGTAAAATTTATTAAAAAAATTCTGTTTATTTTTTAATTGGTTGAAATATGATTATGTTTATAGGTAATAATATTTTAATTTTAAAAATACAAAATTAAATATTTTCTTAATTGAAACGAAAGGAGTACCAGAACTTATTTAATTATATTTTATAATAATTCACTATAAAATAGAATAACTATATTATAAAGTTGGATTTGATCCAATGACTTAATTTATAATATAGTTAATTATAAATAAATATTGTTTTTACTATAAAAATATAGTGAAATCATAACATTATGCTATATTCACTTTATTATAGAGTAAATTTTTGGAACAAATTTAATTTTATAATATAATTACTCCATTTTAAAATGAAATATAAAAAATTATAAAATACCATTAAAGATGGTCTTATATAGAACATAGCATAGCTCCAAGCCTCCAACATACAAGCTTGTCCCATTTATTCTTGAGTAATATAATAGCAACCACTAACTAAATATGATGGAGATTTGGCACATGCAATCTCGGATCGATGTTTTAAAGTTTTCTTTTCTCTGTACTATTTTAAATAGATTTTAAGATTTTTTCATGAAGATTAGAAAATGCAAAATTTTATGTAATCTATTTTGGTAATATAAAAATAACATTAAATAAAACTAATTCAACCAAGAAAAATATATAATATTATGTAATTGGTTACAAATTTTAAATTACGTTAAATTTTGTCTAAAAAAATGAAAACGTCATTTATTTTGAAACAAAATAGAAATTTTTAAAACCCACTTATAATGGAATGGATGGAATACCATTTATGATTATTTTTGAATTTAAATTTACTATACAGAATTAGAAAAATTGACGTTTATTAAAAAAAGAATAAAGAGGCAACTGGGGGAGCCTGATGCGGTGAGTTGACCCTTTCCTTTCGCGACTCTTTGAGTCACTTCACTGCATTTACATTAATTCTTTCTTTTTTTGAAAAAAACATTGATTCATTTTCCCTTTATATTTTTTATTTAGTGTTATGTATAAAATAAAAATCATCTTTGACGAAAATTTTATTAGTAAACTTATATTTTTTTATTACTAAAAAAATGTTAAACAGGAGTCTATTAAAGACACATAACTAACATCTGGGTGAGAGGTGTAGTCCATGGATAAATTCTCTCCCGAATATTTTACACATATATTGACATGATCAATTTTATACATATTTTACAAACCATATAAATTATATTAGAATATTTATGGTGTTGTAAAAGAATATATTTCGATAAAAAGATATGCGTAATTATCTTGAAATTTATACAAAATATAAAAGAGAAACTCCTAACCGCAAATATCTATTTATTTTCAGGATATCATTTTTTCTGACTATCCGTATTTTTCGAAGAAAAATAAATAAAAAAATTAAATATCTGTAACATTCGAAGAAAATCACAAATATTTTTAAATCCTGGATATCCGATCCGCACTTAGAAGCAGTCACTAGTAACCCAGAATGTATAATGCACCACTTGACACCAACCACATACGGCTATATAATTTGACCAAAATGATATTTCCATATTAGTATAATTGGACACTTTTACTGTTTATAGTCAAATTTAATATTGTGTTAAAATAGTGGCACTTGTAAAGTTGGATATATAGTATTGTGTTAAAATACTGAATTTAACGTCGAAAAAGTATTGTATATAATTCGGAGCTTTTTTTTTTTTTTTTTTTTTTTTGTAACTGAGCTTTTTTCAATTGAGTCTAAAAATACAAGAATAAAAACTAGATGTTATATTATATGAAACGATGAAAACAAAATTTTGATAAATTTAGAAAAGAAAAAGCAATGTTCGAGCTGGGTTTCGAAATAAAATAAAATTAGTGCAGTAGTGGATTAAGAATACATCCTATAAGGCTATAATGGAAGATCCAAGATTGATAAAGTTCATTCTAGACAAACAATATTCATATACAAAAATTTCCAAATTGTCATTTAAAATAAATGTAAAAGAATAACAACAGTTTTGGCGATCGAAACAATGTGCCACATACATTGTAGTAAATGTAGTTGGAATATTCACCAAAAACTGTGAAAATGCTAGAGACAAATTTAATGAGTGATGGCCTAATAGTAATACAAGAAAGTTTGTTTTTGTATTATTCTTTTCATGATAGTATAATACTAATATTTATAAATTTTGTTAGTAGCTAATTTGCAGACTACAGTTGCATTAAAGTTTGGTTGGAACGCCCAAAGTTTTCGGGTCAATTTACCGCCCTGAATGCACATGGTATACATCTAAAGCTTTGGTATGTTCAGATAAGTTAAACACTAAAGCTAGATGTATCAATTAAAAATGAATAATATTATTAAGATATTCTGTAACATAATAAAATTTCTGCATTAATATCAGAGAAGCTCCAAGAAAACTTAGCTATGTAACATTCACATTTCGCAATGGCAAGGGCCATACTTATACATATCGCCTCCCCTGGATATCCCCGTTGCTGTCTACTTACTTTTTGTTTTTTTTCTTCTGTTGCAATTTAATTTTTTGTTATTGTGAAGACTGAAGACTGTGAAGTGGGAAGATGCCACACTTATTATCATCGTTATTATTAAATAATCAACTAAAGCACTATCAATCAAGTTAAAGTGTTTAGCTTGATGGAAAATAATTAGAATTAGCCCGTGATGGTTTAAACGCATATCATAAAGCAGTGGTCCAAGGAATCACAATTTTTCTTTTTCCTTAATTCATTCAACCATAAGATGCAGTTTTTATAATAATCATACAGATCTCGAATATATTGTTGTTGTTGTTAGTCAAATTATTATAGTTTTTGCTTCTTTATAATGGATGATTGTGAGATTCTTGTCAGCAAATTAATAACATTTTTATTTCTATAGTAACTATATCTTAAATTATTAGTATTTTTGTACACATAGAATGTAACTTTAAAATTTAAATGCAGTTTATATACATGTAAAAGGTGATGTCAAAAAAAAAAATACATGTAAAAGGTTTTGATATTTTTTTTGAACATCAAATAAAAAATTTTGATCTTATAAATATTTTTTTATCCTAAACCTTATCGAGAAAACAAATAATTTAAGAACATAAATAGCTTTAATGTTTCTTAGTTTATGTGAAAAAGTCAAAATGACACTTTATAAAACGGAAAAAAGTAAATAATTTTTTTCTACAAAATTCGTCATTCGGTAATGGTTAATCATTGAAGTGTTATTAAATGGTTTCGTTAGTGTTATTTGTTAAAAAAAAAAACTATTAACTTTTGCAAATAATAATGTATTAATGTTATAAGCCAAGAGGGTATTTAAGCTTCTTGGGCTTTAGAGATAACCATTTTTTTTTAGTGAAAATGATTATCATTTAAGAATGAGACATTCGGAAACAGATTTGTTCTAAGTTAACTGGATAGTGAGGAGATCACATCCTTTTTCCATATAAACTTTAAGAAGATGAAAATCAAATCAATACGAAATAAAACGGAGAATGCATAAGAGATCTTGCCTCATCAGTATACAACAATGCAGAAATAATAATACAATTACAGACAACACATAATTTACAACACAATTAATAAAAATGACTACTGCGAGTTCCTTCACGGTTAAATTAAAAGTTACCAACCTCTATTGCCGCTCTCTTTGGTTCCTTGTGAACAGAAAACGGCTTGGAGAAGCATGAGACCGAGAAGATGATGCGAAGTCGCTTGCATCCACATCGATGAACCTAATATGATGGTTTTCTCCACACCATGAATCTACATCCAATACACCGTTGCTCATATCATCATCTGAGCTGTCATTTCTTCATCATTAGCAGCTCCCCGACGACGATGCTCTATGACATAATCTCCCAACACAACAGCACCTGGAGTCGACGAAATTATTGTGCTTATCACGTCCCTTTTGTCTCTCTCCTTCTCCAGCCTCTTCCATTTAGTCTCTAGAGTTAGATCAATGGCTCTAGGGCAAGCATGTGGGTGTTTTTCCTTCATGTGTTTCTTGAGCTTTTTGAAGTTTCCTACAAATTAAGGAACATGTTTCCTGCATACAAGTCCTTCTTTTGGAGTTGAAATGAATCTTCCACAACAGTCCAACCTTCCACTTGACTTCTACATAGCGGACAGAGAAGCTGGGATTGTTCCTAGTTCTTGTATGAATTCATGTATTGGTCAAGGCAGTTGGCAAAATGGCTGCTTGTTGCGCACATATAAGGACGGCATCCTTTGTGATAAGACGAACACATGAGAAGAACAGTGTTGTGTAGTGGAGACTCCAAACATACCGGGCAGGTTGAGCCTGCCCATTGTTTCTTGCATCAAGTGGGTGGTATAGATAGAAAATAAAGTTAAAAGTATCTAAAGATTTATCAGTAATAATGGTTTTTTTGATCGAAATTATCGATAAACTAATTATCTAAAACATTAGTCACTAACATTTTCAAAATTAGCACTTCAAATAAATTCATTTTAAAATCATATTATATATGAGAATTAAAGCTCAAAATTATAAATTTAGCGTGAAGCAAGCCATTCTCGGAGAGAGGTTTCATGAAAATTCCCCCGAGTTCTCGTCGGGAATTAAAATTTGTTTTGGCTCTAATCTTCTGTTTTGATATTTTCTATTATATTTTTTTGGTTATTTACATTTTTAGATTACACATATATAATGTTGATTTAGAAAAAATCTGACTCATCGATTTACAAAAAATGCTAATTTTGAAAATTCAAGTTACTTTTTAGATAATTTTATTGTATTTTATCTTTTTTAAATAAATTTTTAATGGTAAAACTCCTTAACTATATTTAGTTTGTAAAAAATCATAAACTAAAAATTTACCAGTCATACTGGTTATTTTGACCGGCACTACAGATAAAGAGCTTAATTCATTAAATAAAATTAGTTTAAGAGTTTTCTCGTTAAATACTTAGTGTGAAGGTTTTTACTCAAAACAAATTTAACTAAAGGGTTTTAATATTAAAAGTCCTTAATGATATGTATATAGGAATGGGATAATGCTAAACCTTTTTAACTATGTACAACACAAAATGTTTTTAAAAAAACAAACATAGTTAAGCTACTTTTATGAATTCTTTGCTAAAGATGGTTTTAGATTTTCTTAAACTTTTCTTTAAGAAAAAGTAATTATTTCAACATATCTTTGAAATTTCCACCTTTAAAAAAAATATTTTAAAAAACTTTAGAGATGCCACACACAGATAAAATGGTGAGTCAATCCATTGCCATTTATCTACTCTATTAAATAGTCATTTTAAAAATCTACTATTCAAAAGTTTGTTGGACCATTTCATTATCAACTTAACAAATTATAAGCTAAATATATATGTATATTATTGATGTCCTATTTTTGTGGTCACATAACAATTTTAATAAACTGATATTTTGATACTAATTGAAATGTTATTTACCGGTTTAATATAAACTTCAAATCATCTATCTCAGTTGTATACTACATGTTTTTTCATTAAATAAGATTTTCATGTAAACTATTTCGTTAAACATTTTTCTTAACAGTTTTAACCTATACTAAGAGCATCTCCAATGTAAACTCCATATTTTACTTCAAAATGGAGTAAAAGTAAATATAGAGTAAAAATGCTCCAACTTTACTCTATTTTCCACTCTATAATGGAGTAATGAACAAACAAAAAATAGATTACTCCATTTATGGAGTAAATTTCATTATGGAGTGGGATATGAAGTTGGGTTGGAGCATTTTATTACTCCATATTCACTTTTACTCTATTTTGGAGGAAAAAATGGAGTTGGGTTGGAGATCCCTAACACTTGAAAGAGGTAAACAAAGGGGGTACACCACAAATCAAGAAATCAACGAGCCAAAGGAACCAAATCATATTCCAACGGGCACCACCACATACACAAGACTGAGTAAACTGAATTTTTGTAGCAGGTTGAGCGATAAGAAAAGCTCCTCTGTTTGTTTCCTTAGATTTCAAATGAAAGTTCCAGCAACTCGAGTTTTGTAATTCCGTTCTTAACAAACTACTCTGCAGATTGAAGGATGGCCTCTATTGCATTGATCAAATGATTTACCTCAGCTGCAATTGTAACCCTCTCCACCTTATGCCATTCAATGCTTTCAATCGCCCACATCAAACAAACAAAAAGAAAGCATTCATTCCTATCTCTAGCATCAGCAAAAGACCTTCTGCTATGCAAGATTACATCACCATCATGATCTCTTAACACCCAAGAACATCCAGAGATTCTTCTTAAAAGTTTCTGCACATCCATAGATTCCTCCCTATCAATATCCTCCTCTTGTGCAGCAAACAACAACTTTAACGTCATCCCTGCTCTTGATCAGCGTCTCTTGGGCTTCAAAGGATTTACAATAATAACATATTCAGAGAAGCGGTCTGATCAACGTACACCAGACTTTTCATTAGAAAATACACGAAGTTGTGACATCTGAAGAGGCTCTGAAACTAAATGGAACCTGATAACACCAACTTCCTGTCCTAAATAAAGCACACATGTCATGTCAAGAGAAGACATGAATAGAAAATTGCGAAGTTACAACAACAAACAGGTTCCAATTTTCAATACCTGTGATTCCTTGGCTGTTAGCAAGTGATTAGTCTGAAACAAATACAAACTGCATCCACCTTTTGTTACTCCCTTTCACAACTCTCTTAGCAGCCAATACACAATGCAAACTCCAAAACCAGAGTATACCAATTTCCTATATAAATTCTTCTTTTGTGGCAACGCATATAATTTAATAATACCAAAAACATGATGATGCCATCAAATGAATGAAATGCGTTTATCACTTCTTCAAAAGTCAGATACATCAATTTCTGATCATGTCAGAATCCATATCCGTTTTTGGTGTTGATCTCCTGCTCTAATAGATACTTCTTCCTGTACCCCGTAGATGAAGAGTATGAACTGCTTGTGGTATACTTGGCAGAAGCCGGTAAGTCCAGATGTTTTGACACACCTTTTGTATCGGTACCACGAAGGTAAACGTCTCCTCCCCATGGTTACATAAATATGACTTTTTGGTGAACAGAACGAGAGAATTGCATCTACAAAATTAGCTCTGGCTGAGCACATACACCTGTAAGCTTGCTGCAGAATGTGGAGAGTCTCTTGAGTGCGTTTCCTCTTAACCGCTGCTATCTCATCTGTCTCTTGGAGCATTATCCTCAAACAAGTTCTCCCTACACCAGATGATATATAACCCTACCCAATAATATATAAGAGACCATCCAAAACACAGTTTCGACTTTCCCCATTCGTGAAACACAAGAGATTACTAAAACTGTTGTTAAAAGTAAATATTTTCAGAATAAGCCCATTGTACACAGCCCTAAAACTATAGCTTTTTTCAAGGTGCAAGTTGTGAAAGCCAGTAAAACCAACGTGAGCCCTATAATTCAGTTTCTTGAATTTCCTCATCGTACACTATTCCACTTAGTGTAAGCTTTCTTCAAGGTGCAAGTTGTAAAAGCCAATGAAACAAACAAACAAAAAACACTGATCAACCATTGCCAATGTACCCGAATCAGAGAATCTGACTGAGGAAGTAATGCATAAGATATAAGATATGTTAATGGAAGCCTACGTTTGATGTTTTCAACAGATGAACTTAGATACTAATGACCCAAATACCATACTATTAAAACCGCAACAAATATAAAAAAAACCACCAAAAATCTCAGGAGAATAGGAGAGTTCGGATGTCGACAGGTGGCAAGTGAGTGGTGCAAACAGGACAACTAGGAGTGTGCAGCAAGTAACGAGAGATACAAGTCCCGTGGAAGATGTGATTGCATCTTGTTTTATGAACAATCTCATATTCTTTCGGATACCCTTTATCACAAAGACTACAAGATTCCAAACTTCGGTAACAATCCAGGATCTCCGTCACTGGTGGAGCAATTGGTACACATCTGTTTATTGCATCTTCATCCGCCATGATAGAATGTCTGGTTTCCAATGTGTTTAAAAGAAAGCGTGTTAGCATTGTCATGTCAATCTCAGGAACATGATGATCTTGACCAAACTCTCTAGTTTGTAAGTGAAAGACGAGGACCGGACATGCTGAAGGTACCATACTAAGATCCTTGAAACAAAAGTTGGAGACTATGTAGTCAAAGATCTGATTAAGTAAGTTGGAATCTTCGCGCCCAATGAAGAATCCACGGATCTGACCTAAGAACGATTTGGACAATCCAGCTTTTGATCCTCTTCCTTGTCTTCCTCCTGTGTATTTCGTCAATGGAATCCGTAGAGCTTCTTCTATGGCTCCATGGCTTACTACTATAACACCGACATCAGATTCATAAGGCACATCAAACTTGTAAAGCTTGAGACTACCGAGACGACGACCTTTCATAATTACTCTGCTAGTAGTTTTGTTGTTAGTCTAATTGTTGAATCTGTTTTATAACCAAAGCCAAGCGTATATTCCAACGCCGACTCGGATTCAGAAGCGTAATTAACTACTTCTCTAACAAATAGGATTCCTAAGCAAATAGTATGATAATCAATCTTATTAAAACAGAAACATTCTGTTGGACCTAACATTTATTTTTTGTAAGTTTTTAAATTAAATACATCTTTATACTTTATAGTTAAACATACATTTAATCACTAATGTTCCTTTCTTTATACTACTATTCATGTTTCCAAACAATATACTTATTGCTTTATACTATTATCAGTATTTCCAAACCATATACTTATTTCTATATACTACTATGTTTTCAAACAATATATTTTTATACTACCATCAATGTTTTCAAATAATACAATAATTAATCTTATTTATTTTATATCTATCATTTTCTCTTTAAAATTTTGTAGAAACGTCATAATTTCATAAATTGCAAAATAGTGAATTTTAAAATTTCGATTATAAGATTACAAATTATGAAACTATTACAATTTAAATCCAATTAGATTACATATCGGTCATCCATCAGTTCAATCGGTTAGTCTCGGATTTTAGTGATTTTTTAATATGAATATTTTAAAAACATAAATTGAATTGTTAGATTTCCGGATTAACCGGTATAATCACAATCGGGTTGAATTTAAAAATACTGATTTAAATGAAAAAATATTTTAAATACACATTCTTAAAAAATTACCAAAATATTTGTTAAATTATTAGTGAAATTTTTCATCGTAAAATATTTCGCGCTTCAAAAGCGCGGGTCAAAATCTAGTTACCTTAATTATAGAACGTGTTTCAGACGCGTAAATAATTATAATTCACGAGATATCGACAAATATCATAATTAGTTACATGTCGACAAAAAAAAATCATAATTAGTTACATAAGTTATGCTCATTGTTGTTTTTAATAAATAACTAGATTTTGACCCTTACGCCCGTGCGGGTGTATATTTTTAAAATATATTGCTATTTTTTTTATGTCAATATCAAAGCTCGATAAAAAAATTTAAATCTGAAGAACCGAACTGATCACGATCCAAAAGAGTAATACCAAACTCGAATCAAAATTGATTATATATCCAAATTATTCAAAATTTTGATATTTAGACAACTGAAACCATAACCCATTCGAACCGAAGTATTTTGGATATCAAAATGTATCCGAAAAAGATTTATATACTTATATTAACTATTAATTATTTTTAGTTTTGATGTATATAAAAACATCTAGAATATATATGATACTTTTAGGTTGGTTTAAATACTTGAAAATATATAAATTAGTCAAATATAAATATCTAACTTAGTGGAAGTACACTCGAAACACCAAAAAAATTAAAAAAATTATTGATTTTTTATCCGAAATTTAAAACAAACCAATTTATATGTTAAATTTAGGTATTCTGACATATGTTATTCAGATTTATATACAATATATTATTTTATTTATAGATTTTAGAAATTCAAAATATATAATTAATTTTAAAAATAATTTAAATGGGTTATCCGAACCCGAATTGAACCCGCAAAGATCCGAATATAATTCGAACCGAAATTTAAAAATATCTCAATAGGGCTGAAATCTTTGACCTCATAAACCCAAAACCCAAACAGATCCGAAACAAACCCAAATAGATACCTGAACGTCCAACCCTAGTCATAATTTGAACTGAAATTTAGAAATATATGAATGAGGCTGAAATCTTTGACCCCGGAAACCCGAAACCCAAACAGATCTGAAACGAACCGGAATAGATACCTGAACGCCCAGCCCTAGTCACTATTATGTATCATATATATGTCATCATATAATTAATTGTACTGTCCATCATATAAATAATCATATAACTAATAGTATTTTATATGTACCATCTTATAAATAATCACATATATTATATCTTTAAAGCTTAATGTGAAATATAAAAGCCACAATTTAAGTTGGTATATGAAATTAATCTTTTTGTTGTATTTTTCTTATAAATATTGAAAATATTTTTTTAATAATGGTTACTGGAAAATATTTTAGTAAAAATAAAATTTTGAATATATGCATATTTTAAATCAATTTTTGATATAAATCAACTTTAAATTATTATTTTGATTTGAAATATGTATAGAAAATTTTAAATTTTATTTTATGATTATTTTAGACAAAAATGTTTTTAGGTAATTAAATTAGTCCATTTTTTATATTTTAAAACTGATACAATTTTATCCATGTTTCAAAATTTTTAATTTTTTGCATTAGTTTTCTATGAATTATTATTAATTTTATGATATTTTTTTTTGAAAATTGAACTCTTGAAATTTTTATATTTGACTAAACTAAATAAGGTAATAATATTATTTTTTAAATTGTTTTATATAATATACTATTTATATTTCAGTTTGTGTTTTTATTTTCACCATAAAGAATTGTAAATAAAAATAATTGTAAATATAACGACAGAATTGTAAATAAAAAAAATATACAAAGAAGGTTATTTAATTTATTGTAAAAACAATAGGTAAATGTTTAAATAAAAAGAAGTATTAAATATGTTATTCATGTATCTAAATAATTCTCACTGAAAAAAAAATCTCATTTGTTATTAATTTATTGAAAATACAATGGCTAAATGAGTAAATAAAAGAAAGTACACATCTATACTATCCATATTTCCAAACATATAATTTATTATACTATTTTTGTTTCCAAACATAACTCATTTATTCTATTATCCTTGTTTCTGTACTTCAACTTTAGTAATATATATATTAATTAGAAATTTTAAAGATCAAGTTGTGTAGATAAGGAATATGCTTAATGTTTAAAATATTTGTGAAAGATTTTTGTGCAGATTTTTGATTGTGTAGTTAAGTAGATTTCAACTTATCGATATACAGTATTTATTGTAATTAAATAGGCTTGTACAAAAAAACATAATGGCATACAGCAAGGCAATTAGAATAATCTTAAAACAAAAAAAAGTCCATAAAACTGTAGTACAAAAACGTAGTGGACTTGTACTGAGACTTGAAATCTATCATAGTTAATTAGGCAAAAAAATTTAAATAAAACCAGTGGCATTCTGAGATAAATATTGAGAAAAAGTAGGGGTTATTTTCCATTTGTACTTTAATTTTAATATCTGATTTAGACAATCCAACTTTCGAACCTCCTCTTTTTTTTTCTTCTTAGTCCATATGTTTCATCAATACAACTGCAATTTAGGGGTGTCAAAATTGATAAAAATGAATGAGTCAATCCAAACCATAGATCTTATTGGATAGAAAAAATTGGATACAAAAGAATTAATAGATACGATGGGTTAATGAACTTAATAGATTTGTAATGGCTAATGAGTTATCCATAACCAAACCAATAAAAATGTGTAAATAACAAAATCTTAAATCAAATATATAAACAAAAAATAACAAACCAAATTTCTAAACTAACTTAACTACACAAAACTTCATTTGTTTTCTTCACATATAAGTTAAATTAAAAAAAAACTAAATCTAACCTAATTCTCATATATTATTTTTTGTTAACACCCAATTCCTCATATATGATGGTTTTTTAATAAGTCAAATTTAATCATAATTTTGTCAAAACCATAAAATCAAGTTTTTCATCAAAACCATTAAATTGTACTTTCCTAATAAAACTGCAAAATCGAGTTCTCCTCCCCCCCCCTCCCCCCCACCAAAAAAACCCCATTAAATCATGTTTTCGCGTCAAAACTGTACAATCGAGTTTTCCCGTCAAAACCACAAAATCAAGTTTTCCCGCCAAAATCAAAAATCGAGTTTTTCCGCCAAAATTACAAAATCGTGTTATCCTTACATAAACCGCAAAATAGTATTTTTCGGCCAAAACTGCAAAATTTTGTTTTTCCGTTAAAACCGCAAAATCGAATTTTCCCGCTGAAACCGCAAAATCGATTTTTTCCGCTGAAACCGCAAACTCGAATTTTCCCACTAAAACCCGCAAAATCTAGTTTTCCGCCAAAACCGCAAAATCATATTTTCGCCAAAACCGTAAAATTGAGTTTTCCCGTCAAACCCACAAAACTGTATTTTCCCGCAAAAACGATTTTCCGTCAAAACCGCAAAATCAAGTTTCCCGCCAAAATTGTAAAATCAAGTTTTCCCGCCAAAACAGCAAAATAGTGTTTCCCGCTAAATGAGTTATGGATTGACCTAATCCATTTGGTAAATGGGTTGATTTTATCCATTATCCATATAAGCTTAAAACCATTTGGATATATTTTGATTTGGGTTGGTTTATCCATTTTCACACTACTGAAACCGTTGACTTTGAGTTTTCACCTGCATAACATACATTTTTTTTTGTAACTGAATAACATACAACTAGGATAAGACCTACGCGAAAGCGCATGGTAAACTTATATAATAAAAATGAAAAATATATAATATTTAAAAATTAAATACATATATGTGTTTGATTTTTTTAATACACATACAGTTATGTTTTCTTTATATAATCATCTATATATTGGACTGAGTATTTGTAATTGTAATTGTGGGATGAAATCTATTTTGAATTTACAATGTGTCTGATCGATTTGAGCTTAAATTTTTTATTACCCTGTTTATACTTATAAAAACCGTGGTCATCAAGTGAATTTTTATTACAAAAATATGTTCTACAATTTTAATACTTTACTTTAACATCATTGAGAACTATTTTAATGGTTTTACCACATTGTTTCCAAAATCGAATTATTTTGACCTTAGTCTTCCACATAGTTTTGAAAGGTTTTAAGTGGATGAATAAATTGATGCAACTCATTTTCTTGTTTTAAGTTATTAGCTGAATATATATATATATAATTTAATTTGAATATTTATTAAATACAAATTCATATTAATACAATTTTATGATCATTTGTATCTTATTATAACAAAACAAATTAAGCCATTGATCACAAATTTTCAAAGTGATATTTTAAAATTTCTAATAATTTATAGTCTTTTTTAAAAGTTCAAAATATAGCATATAAGAAAAAGTCTAATTTTTTTGTTATATGGTTAATGTGATTGTTTAATATCTTTTAATAATATATTATCAAACGAAAAAGAGCTAAGATACAAAAGATATTATCAAATATTTATTATTCATAATCATTAATTATTATTTATACTTTAATCATATTAGATAATCTGTAGATTTATTGAAGGAAAGTGCAAGAATTTTTTTTGTTATATTATTTATCAATTTGATAGTTAGTTTAATAAATAATATAAATTAAGATGTATCAACTATTTTTCTAAAAATTCTTAATTTCATTTTTGTGGTAATACTTAGTTTCAAAACAATGTTGTAATATTTCTTCATCATAGGCACATTGGGAACGTAAATAATTGTAACCATATACATATAAAATTACAGCAATAGAATGCCAATCTTCGGGCTTTTATGACATCAAACTTGCTAATACTTTTTCGGTTCCAAAGGCTCTAAAGAATCTGTTTGTGACTTTATATAACCAAATATAATTGCGTGAATTATTTGAAAATATATGAAAGTTACTGATAAAATAGTGAATAAATTACTTTGGCGGGTTTTCTAAGAAAATGTTAGTAATACTTAACTTTTAGTTAACTTTTTAAGACAGAAGAGTAGTAGAAGAAGTACACACTATGTTTAATGTTTTTGTTATTTATATGCACAATCAGTTTAATGCATCAAAAAAGAAAATCACATTATTTTTAATTTATAAGTATCTATAGACTATAAGATTGCTTTACTATTTTTTGTTTTTGTTTCAAAGGTATACATGTCATTTAAAAACAAGCACGTTGCAAGATAAATTAGACTTTTCCAGTAACTAAAAGTGGATATTAAATGCAAATAATAGTAGGGAAATTGCCAAAAATACCACTTTCATGATACCACTTTTCAAGTTTACACTAACCAAATTTACCATTAAAATTTTAATAGACAAAATACTATTATACCCCTAACTAATTAAACCTAAAACTATCATTTTTTCTTCACGATTTCTTAAAAATTGAGATTCATATTAAACGTGATCAGATCTGGGAAGAGTCTCCGGTGGTGATGAGTTCTTCGACCAGATTCGACGACTTTGGCCAGATCCGACGACACTGACGAGTTCTTTGGCCAAATCCGACGACGCTGGAGAGTTCCTGGCGAGATTTGACGAACACTGACAAGTTTCCGGCGAGATCTGACGATGCTGACGAGTTTTCCAGCGAGATCTGACGTGGCTCACGAGTTCTCCAGCGAAACTGACAGACTCTACAAGCTCAGACGAACAAGACGATCTCTCTTCCGATGCATAAGAAACACTAACAAAGGTAAGAGGATAATAGATGGTGATTTTCGTCTCCTTCTGTAATTGTAGCTTGATTTATCAAAATCGATATGTTTCTGAGAAAGAAGACAGAAGTTTTTCTCATGAAGTTTTGAAATCTAATATTTATAAGACTTTATAAATTGGGTCACTTAAAGTCTTATTGTTCATCTGTTAGCAATCAAAAGACATAGAGCTTAACATATATTTAATTCATGAGAAATTATTAACCTAAGAGTAAATTTATTCCATGATTACTTCTTCTCTTGATTGATCTGGTAATGTTACAGGGAATTACAAAGGTGTGATGTGAGCTTTTGGATTTAAAGGATACTGTGGAGAATATGTGTGGTGATATGCATATCAAGTACCTCACTTTTTTGAGGTAATACAATGCTACTATTTATTTTTTTAGCAAAGTTTAGTATATGCAATATATGAGGTGAAATGTTGGTGTTTTGTTATTGTAATTTTCTGTTTGGTACTTATGAGATTCATGTTTTATGTCTTGTTTTGTGTATAATATCTATAAAAGCAGTGTAGATTGAGCATGAATTTGTTGAGTTACGAAAGCATGTTATTTTTGTATCTTGTTTTTGGAAGTGAGTGTTGATGCTTATGAATAATATGTGACTGGCTTGAGTTCAGATTTTGAAGAACGATAAGGTTGGTGAGCTGTTTGAAGAAGCAAGAGGGACTCTCAACAAGAACGTAGTTTATGTGATTAAAGAATGACTATTTATAACGCTTTATAAAAGTTGCAGAGTATGTTTCTTAATACATTCTTCTCTCTCATCTTCTTAAGACATCTCTTATACTAAAACAATTGTATCTCTCGTATGAGTTGCATAGTTGGAGAGATTGATTGGATGTGTAAGTGAGTTTGGTTCAGTCGTTTCTTTTATAGAAGAGTGAGATATGGAGGTCTTAGATGTTGTCATATTATGTTAATAATGACTAACAAGAACTGAGTTTGGCAAGTACAAACTCTGTTGGAACTAGATTCAAATGATTTATAAAGTTTTATAAATTAGTTTATAAATATTTATAATTAACTTATAGAATACAGTAGATATTTTATAAAGTATTATAAATCAATTTATAAACTTGTATGAATCAATTTATACATTCTTGTAAATCAAAATAAAATATCTTATAGACTAGTTTATAAGATTTCATAAATCAGTTTCTGAATCTTTTTATAAATATTTATGAATCATATAAGCTTTTATATACAATATATTTACTCTTATATTATTGTTTACATACCCTTATAAACTCTTATAAATTATTATACAAACCATTATATATTGTTTTATAAGGCTTTCTAAATGCTTATAGACTCTTTTAGTTGATTTATAAACATATACAACTCTTAAAATACCCCTTATAAATTGAATATAAGATTTTATAAAGTTTTTGTAAACTCCTATTAATAGTATATATACCCCTTATAGATTATTTATAAACTTTCATAACTTATAAATTGAATATAAGCTTTCATAAAGTTTTTATAAACTCCTATTAATAGTATACATACCCCTTATAAATTATTTATAAACTTTCATAACTTTCTTATAAACATTTATAAATGGTTTATAGTTTATTTAACTTGTTTTATATGCCTTTATTAATGGTTTATATACTTTTATAAATAATTTTACATACATTTATAAGGCTTTGTAAAGAGATGATGATACGTGGCAGATTCTGAGGTACATGCTAACAGTAAGCAAGACTCCACGGCTTCAGAAATTTTACATACCTTTATAAATTGTTTTATAATCCTTTATAATGGTGTATAAACTTTATAAATTTTTTTTTAAACCCTTATAAATTATTTATAAATTATTATACAAACCATTCTAAATTTTTTATAAGACTTTATAAATGGTTATGGACTATTTTAGTTGATTTATAAATATATACAACTCTAATAATACCCCTTATAAATAGAATATAAGCTTTCATAAATTTTTATAAACCCTTATTAATAGTATACATACCCTTTATAAATTATTTATAAACTTTCATAACTTTCTTATAAACATATATAAATGGTTTATAGATTTTATAACTTGTTTTATATGCCTTTATTAATGGTTTATATAATCTTACAAATAATTTTACATACCCTTATAAATTGTTTTATATTGGTGTATAAACTTTATAAATTATTTTTATAAACCCTTATAAATTATTTACATACTCTTATAAACCCTTATAAGTTATTATACAAATCATTATAAATTGTTTTATAAGGCTTTCTAAATGGTTATAGACTCTTTTAGTTGATTTATAAATATATACAACACTAATAATACCACTTATAAATTGAATATAAGCTTTCATAATGTTTTATAAACCCTTATTAATAGTATACATACCCCTTATAAATTATTTATAAACTTTCATAACTTTCTAATAAACATTTATAAATGGTTTATAGATTTTATAATTTGTTTTATATGCCTTTATTAATGGCTTATATACTTTTACAAATAATTTTACATACCCTTATAAGGCTTTGTAAAGAGATGATGATACGTGGCAGATTCTGAGGCACATATGGACAGCAAGCAAGGCTTCACCGCTTCAAAAATTTTACATACCCATATAAATTGTTTTTATAACCTTTATAATGGTGTATAAACTTTATAAATTATTTTATAAAGATTTATAAATTAGCTATAAAAGTTATAAAAACTTATAAATTATTAAAACAACTATTATCCAGGTGAAGTTTCAAAGACTCTATTATAACACCACGTGGGCGTTTGCTTCTTTGCTATCCCCAAGGCAAGTTTAAATAGTTTTATAAACTTTTATAATTAGATATAAAAATATTTGTGTGTGTTTATTAACTTTATAGAAGGTTGATACAAGGTTTTATAAGCTCTTATAAAATTTATAAATGATTTATAAATGATTTTATAAACTCTTAATAGTTTGTGGCTTGTCCTCTTGTCTACAAGAAATGTATAAGCAGGCTGCCAAAGTGCATCATGTTTCTTTTCCTGGTTGACTTTTGATCCTCGAGCCTCTTAAATATTTTATTAGCCCAATCCTACATATCATCATTAACGACAACAAAAAAAACTCCATTAGCTTTCTAACAACATATCTCCATGCTATGAATTTACCAAACCAGTTTAACAGAAAGAGACGAAGAACGTTACCTTGATAGTTCCAACAAGCCCTAGCCTGTGAAAACAAAAATCAATCAACGAGTAATTGATCTCACAATGAACACACACTTCAAGACATGAATCTAGCAAACAGAAACTACATGTATTATTCACAAAGGGAAAAACCTTCAATGCACAATAGAAAAAGGAACCTCCTTTAGTTATGATAATTGACCACATGATCTGTCAAACAGAGTAATCTCACAATGAACACATACAGCAAGACATGAATGGCAACATAAAAGGACAAAATTTTCAGTGCTTAAAAGGTAACAAGTTACATTAATTTAGCTAAAGTCATCTCTTGCTCCATCATTTCGTCAGTAGCATCAATCGCTTCTTCTAAGAGTAGTCTCGTGAACTACACAACAAATAAAATATGGAAGCTAATGAACCATCACTTAATCAAAATATATCGGATGTATATAGTCAAACCCTATGTGGTATCGTAATAAGATTCTAAAATTACTTGAAATCCAGATTTACAAAGAGGTTATAAAACTCTTTCTCTTATAACTTGTGATTTTTGATGAGGATTCGACACTTTGAGCTTTCGAGTCTCTATCTCATCTGCTTTGTGAGAGATAATACACTCGATCTCGCCACCTTCGCACGATCTCGTCGTCTCCCCTCGTCTTCGCTCGATCGCGTCACCGTCGCTCGATCTCGTCGCATAGCTTGATCTCGTCACAATTGCTTGATCTCATCGCATTCGTCGCCGTCGCTCGATCTCGTCGCCAACGCTTGACCTCGTCGCCGTCACTCGTTGCCGTGAGAGAGAAGACACTTTGTTCTCGTCGGAGAATTTTTTTACAGAGTAGAGAAGAAGACGATGGTTGCGAAGAATAGACAAGGGTCAGTTTAGTAATTCACCCATTAATGCTTGATGTATTTATGAAAATGTCATTCTATTGATGGTATTGTTGAATTGTGGTACTACACTTTGTGTAGTTATGAAATTTCCCCATAATAGTAGTTGACAAAAAAATGAAAATAATAGTAACTTGCGAAAAAGGAAACACAATAATTGGGTCTCCTTATGGAAAATAAAATAAAAATAAAAATAAAAATAAACTGGGTTTTCCTAATTCCTAAGTTAACCCTAATTTTTCCATCGTATATAAACAAACGCCTCTCAACTTCCATCGTCTCGATCTTTTATTCTTCGTCTTCGATATCTCTAATCGTCTTGTCTAAGAAAGAGAGGTATGTCTCCAGATCTTTGGGCGTGTTAGGAATTTTATTCTTGTTTTATTGTTGTTGATCTGTTCCTAGAAGTGTTTGGTTTTATCCTCGTAAACCGCGTCTCAGTCAATTATATCTTGTTTTTCTCCCTTGAGCTAATGATTGAATGGATGGATTTTCGATTTTAGATTCTCTTAGATATTAGTCTTACCGTGTCGGTTGAAACGGTGTAGTTTAAGTAATTCTCTAAGGAAGACATTTGATTTGTTCGTTTTTTTTATCTGTTTAGATCTTGTGTAGCTCATTGCTTCTTAGATTTTGATTCTTCTTCAGTTGCATTAAACGAAGTCGTATTCGTATTGTGCTGTGTAGTATATGTCTTGGTCTTGTGAAGTGTCTCTTAGATGTTAGATTGTTTACAATTGTTTTTTTAGTTTTTTTTTTACATTAATTACTAAATAACTTCTCTAACACTTTGTTTCTGTTGTTACTTTTTCAGCGTTTTGTTTACAAGAGGTAACAGTTTCGAGCCTTGCAAGTGGAAGAAACAGTCGAAAGTTCGAAGCTTTCTTTTATGTCTGACAAGATTTCACCGTTTTGCTATCAATCTGGTTGCGTGGAAACTACTATCCTGCATCCGGAGCTACGTACCACCACAAGCTCTTTCATTACTCTAGGCTCTCGCATCTTCGAACCCGAGACTCCCCCACCTCTCTCTGACTGACTAAATAAAAAACATGGCGCTGCAGAACATCGGTGCATCCAACCGCAACGATGCCTTTTACAGGTACAAGATGCCCAAGATGGTTACCAAGATTGAAGGCAAAGGTAACGGCATCAAGACCAACATTGTCAACAATGTCGAGATTGCAAAGGCCCTGGGGAGGCCCGCTTCCTACACGACCAAGTACTTTGGTTGTGAGCTTGGAGCTCAGTCCAAGTTTGACGAGAAGACTGGGACTTCGCTTGTGAATGGAGCTCACAGCACGTCTAAGCTCGCTTCTCTTCTCGAGGCTTTTATTAAGAGGTATGTCCAGTGCTATGGATGTGGGAACCCTGAGACTGAGATTGTTATTACGAAGACTCAGATGGTGAATCTCAAGTGTGCTGCTTGTGGGTTTATCTCTGAGGTTGACATGAGGGATAAGCTGACGACGTTTATTCTGAAGAACCCGCCGGAGGCGAAGAAGGGGGGGAAGGATAAGAAGGCTATGAGGAGAGCTGAGAAGGAGAGGCTTAAAGAAGGTGAAGCAGCTGATGAGGCGCAGAAGAAGCTCAAGAAGAAAGCACCTTGTAATGGGAATGGGAAGGAGGCTTCTTCTAGTATGTCCAAGAATCATGCTTCTGATGAGGATGATATCAGCCCAAAGCATGATGAGGTGGATGGTGATGAGGATGAAGACGATGGTATCCAGTGGCAAACCGACACTTCTAGAGAAGCTGCTGAGAAGAGAATGAAGGAACAGTTGAGTGCTGTAACTGCCGAAATGGTGATGCTCTCTGTAGAAGAAGAGGAGCCTAAGAACCTCGTGAAGGTGATGAGAGAGTATCTGAAGAAAGATTCATTGATAAGCGAGCTCAAAACTTTCATCTCCTCTCTCTCTGATCCTCCTCAAGACGTCATGGACGCACTCGTCAACGCTCTCTTCGATGGTGTGAGCAAAGGATTCGCTGAAGAAGTGACGAAGAAGAAGAAGTACTTAGCGGCTGCAATGCAAGAGGATGGTTCACAGATGCATCTGCTCAACTCAATCGGATCTTTCTTTGGTAAGAAAGGAAACGAAGAGGTGGGTAAGGAGGTGGCTCTGGTTCTTAAAGAACTGTACGATGAAGACATTGTTGAGGAAGAGTGTGTGTTGGAATGGTACCAGAAGGGTCTGAAGGGAGTTGACAAAAGCTCGTCTATTTGGAAGAATGTTAAGCCTTTTGTGGTGTGGCTCCAGAGCGCTGAGTCCGAGACCGAAGGGGAGGATTGAGAGATGTTCTGCTCTTGTGACTTTTTCTGTTTTAATGGGTGTTTGTATTTCGGTTATGGTTTTAAAATACTATCTCTCGCAACAATTATTGGTATAATTGTTGTTTGTTTCATTATAACATTATCTTATTGAACTATATATAATACAGCTACTGGGTCTTTTATATGGGACAAAGCTTTGGTTGGTACTTGGTAGACTTTAGTATCAAGATCTAAGACAACCGTCTCATCCTATCACCTTATCCGATATGCCTGCCTTAATAAGTACGAAGACTTGGTATTAATTATATGCAGTTATCTAAGTATGGGAATACAAAGGAGTCGAAAACCTTCTCATGTTTTAAGAGCAGACAGACTGTGTGCAGAGAGGTCTTGTGGGATATTAGTGTAAGGGAATATCTAGAACTTCCATTGGCCATGCACGTTAGTGTTTGACCATTGCCTATAAAATTCACATATGATTTGTGTATGTAAAAGAAGACTCGATTCCAGATCAGGGTCACACAGATTTGTGCATGTCGCTGCAGCTTCATTTTCTGGTTAAAAAAGAGGTTAAAGATAAACTCTCACATCCCACAAAACAATACCAGACCTACGATTCTCAAAATACCGGCCTGTCAAACAATTTCTTTAAAAAACACACAAGAAAGCCCTTGACATTGCAGATAAACAAAGATGTCCAGTTCATTGCAAGTGCAGAAAGCATAACTCTGATCAATCCAAAAACTGCACCACCAGAACATATTGATGGGGATGTTTCGAACAAACAACACAACAAACAGGATACCAACAATACTAGGGAGGAAGTATATTACTTGCAATTCCATCAAAAACGGATTAGGTGAAGCAACCAAAATCAAACTCCCAAGATTTATGAAAGTATGAAACAAACCGCTGTGCATCCACAGAGACGTCAGAACACGCCACATCTCATAGTTGCAGTCGCTGACTCCCATAGTCGCAACGAAGACGGAACAATAGTAAATTGTCTGAGATTGGATCGCTTGAGATGGGAGAGATTTAATCGATCTGCATCTTTGGTTCCATCGGCGAAGAGAATGCGGCGGGAAAATGGTTTTTGTTTTAGTGTAAACCGAAATTCTAACCGTTTTTTAAAAATCCTGTTACTTGGATAAAACTTTACGTTGAGTGTTGTACTTGGGATTTCATTCGCATACACAATGCACCAAAGACGATAAATGAGATCAAGCGCATCAATAGTTCAAAACTTGAATTTTTAACCGAATGTTATATGACTGGCGGGTTCGGATGGAACGGTTAGTTCGGTTAACACTAAAATTAAGTCGAATTGAACAGAACGAAAATTAGATTCAGTTCGGTGTTGGTTAGTTAGTGAAAATATTATCAAAATTCTATGATTTAACATCAGTTAAAAATTATTTAAATATAAAATTCAAGTATTTTGAGTGCGTGAGGCTTCGATGTTTTCTAGACACAGAAGTTGCTCTGACAAAACAAATCTTGAAAAGCCACGGTGCTTCTCCTACACAAATATATATATGCTTCTATGAGTACATGCATTGTGGAAGGTTGTAGGGTAAGTTTATTTATTTTTCTCAGAGCTTGATTAGAAAGGGACACACAACATCTTAAGGAGTGTGTCTCCACTTTCAGTTAATGGGTGAGGAAAAATGATTGCACGGCATGACATGACAATATGACATAAAATGACTTGACACACTTAATGGTGATTAAAAATGATGGCACTACATGCGATGATGATATGCCATAACATGAGGTAACACTAAAAGATAGGTATTGTGGGTTAGTTATGAAACCTGCTCTTACCCCCTTTGTACCTACGTCTCTTTCTGTGCACTTGAATCAGAACTCAGTAAATGATTTTGGTAATTGATACTGCATGGAGTTCTGGACCTTCTGGTTGTGTAAAAATGGTTGGATCAATTAGCTTGATAGCTGCAGCTGTGGAGAATATTGTCGTCTTCATCTTCAATATATGTGTGTTATTTCAACAATCAACGGTCAGGGTAACGCAGATTTATGACGTGGCAATCAATCGTATCACGTGAAATCATCAGATGTAACGGTGAACCAGAGTATTATCATGGCCTACATGGCTGTGGTCGAGTGGTAGTCCAAAATTGTGAATGTGTTAATAACATTTTTCGAGTTTCAAACTTTTATTGAAACAAAAATCAAGCTACATTAAAAGTTTAAGTTTGGGTTTCAGTCAAGGCAGTTTACTTGATAATTGATGATCTAATTCTTTTTTTTTTGCATTAGTTGTAAAGTACTTCAAACTCATGTCAAGTAATATAATGGCATTTGAAGAAATATTCACTCTTTTAACACTAAACTAGATTGCACATTGAAAGCGCATGATTATCTCTTTTGTAAGTATTTTATTTTATAACATGTAAATTGTAAGCCTTTGGTCAAAAAAATATGTAAATTGTTGTACCATTGTTTATTAATCAATTTTGTTATATTAAATTTGTATGAAAAGAAATATATGATGTGTTTTTGTAGATGTGTAATAGTTGTTTTTATATGTTTTGAGTGACTGTTACTAAGATACAAAGGTAACAGTATGTAATACTTTGTTATTTTAGAATATATTTTTTTATCGAAATTAATATTACCAATTTTCAGTATATATTTTTTAGCAATAAACAAAAGTATCATTAAAATATTTTATTAACATAATGCTTACTGTTTTCTAAAAGTCACAATGATATAACGGGATATGTTCAAGCGATAAAATTATCTACAAATAAATATAGAGATTTTTAAAATGTAAAGTTATGTCAAAAAATTATTTTTTTGAACATAGATTTTTTTCCTTAGTTTTTTAAACTACATCATAGATTTTTTATATTAATTTTGTTTTTTCAAATACTATGAGAGGCAATAATTTCACATCTCTTCTTAACTAAACAAATATAAATAACATAACCGCAATATTTTTAAACCTGATCTGGATTTGCGGTCGAACCAATAAACTTACTAACTCGATATATAATCCGTTTTGATTTTTTTTTTAAACACCTTATTTAAAACTCTGGTGAAACCCAAAAATCTCATAAAAAACCGGTGACTTGTTTTAAATTTTGCTTTGAATGTTTTTAAAATTATAGTTTATTAAAACTATTAAAAATCTCACAAATTTTTTATTTTATCAGTGATTATATTTTTTATACAAAAGACAAATGATCCAAAACTGAAAAAACATTTGTTTGGATTAATAAAATTTATATATGTGTTTGTACTAATGTAATTATATATATAGCAGTTACTAAATTTTTAATTATTCAATACATATTTATAATTTTATAATATGTAAAAAATATATAATACATAAAACTAATCTATATATAATATTCATTCTTCGTAAGGCGTGGCTTTTGACCTAATATATGTGAAATAGGATGTGAGGGTCAAATACTCAAAATGATTGGGATACGTTGGTACAGTATGCTGCGTATTGTTATAAATCAATCATTAATAACTAAAAGTTAAAATTATATGTTAATATATTATTCTTTTCTTTGAAAAGGGTTAGTATATTATTCTATACGCATATATCATTAGTAACTATACGCACATTGTTACGGCTCTATATTTAAGGGTAACGATTATTGATGGTGCATTTAATGAATATTCTTTTTTTTAAGGTAAATAAATAGAGAATATATCAATTAATTACCATAAAATGAATATCAATATTTAAACATAATGACATTCTTGTAAATATTTTCAAAACAGACTAAGACTTAAATAAATGTCTTCTGTAGATGAAAAAAGTTTTATCATTTAGGGAGAAAAATGAATGCTGGATTTTAATGGGTCTTAATGGCCTAACTTAAACAAGCCCACTCTGAGACTAATCACTCTGTTTAAGGAATCCATCCGACATAAAAATCAATATCAATTAGATAGCCACCCAATACATGTGGAAATTAAATTTCCAAATTTTATAATACAAATTGGTGTACCTTAATTCTATCTGGGCCATGCTGCTACTAAAGTTGTTCTGCAGAATTATATCAAATAATAAAGTTGATACACGAAGAAAAGTGCATATTAAGATAGCATATCTTCTATCTATAGTTAAATTTTGTACCGCGGATTATTCTTTAGTCTATCTAGCTAGACTTCTTATGTTAATGATGAACTTAGCCAAAATGACTAGATGATACATGATAAAGCACCATTCGACTGAACATATTATATAGATTAAGGCCTTGTTCGTTTGTACGTCTGAAAGATGCATCCAGATGGTCCATCTAGATGCCTTATCCAGATGTTCCACCTAGGTGTTGTTCGTCTCTACAATTTGTTTATCCATTCAGATGAATCATCTGAATGCAACTATGTTTGTTTGCTTTTTTCAACTTACATTTACATCGAGATGAACTTGTTATTAAAATAATTAAAATAGATTTGTTTCTAAATTTTTGGCGGGAAATTTTATTTTCCCAGTTTTGACGAGAAATTGTGTTTTCTAGTTTTGACGGGAAATTGCATTTTCGGTTTGCCGGAAAATTACGTTTTTCGGCGAGAAATTGCGTTTTCTCGGGTTTGGTAGAAAAGTGTGTTTTCCAGTTTTGGTGAGAAATTGTGTTTTACCGGTCTTGGCGGGACATTGCGTTTCCCCGGCTTTGGCCAGAAATTGCGTTTTTCCGGTTTTCACGAGAAATTTCGTTTTTCTGTTTTGGCGGGAAATTACGTTTTTACGGTTTTGGCGGGAAATTGTTTATTTCCGGTTTTGACGAAAGATTGTGTGTTTTCCAGTTTTGACGGGAAATTGCGTTTTTAGTTTTGCCGGGAAATTGCGTTTTTCGGCGAGAAATTGCGTTTTCGGTATTGGTGGGAAAGTGTATTTTTCCGGTTTTGGCAAGAAATTGCGTTTTCCGGTTTTGGCTGGATATTGCGTTTTCCCGATTTGGCCAGAAAATGCGTTTTTCCGGTTTTCACGAGAAATTTCGTTTTTCGGTTTTGGCGGGAAATTACGTTTTTCCGGTTTTGACGGGAAATGACGTTTTTCGATTTTGGCGGAAAATTATGTTTTTTGGTTTTGGCGGAAAATTGTGGTTTCTCGGTTTTGGCGGGAAATTATATTTTCCAGTTTTGGCGGGAAATTGTGATTTCTTGGTTTTGGCTTGAAAGTGTGTGTTTTTCGATTTTGCCGAAAAATTGTGTTTTCCGGTTTTGGCGGGAAATTGCCTTTTTCTGATTTTGGCGGGAAATTATGTTTTCCGGTTTTGGCGAAATTATCTTTTCCCGATTTTGACGAGAAATTGTGTTTTCCAATTTTGACGGGAAATTGCATTTTTGGGTTTGGCGAGAATTTTTTTTTGTTTTGACAAAAAAATTATCAAAGGTGAAGACTCACCTTCACCCAGATGCTCCGTGAAGACTCACCCTCATTTGGATGAAAATTTGAGATGAATTTTCATAAATGCAGTTGGGTGATCCATCTGGATGTAGCATTTTAATGTACAAAACGAACATCAACTTGCATCTTCACCCAGATGGATCACCCAGGTGAGCAAACTAACAACACTTAATTTGATTAGCACTATGAGTGTTCCCGTATCAGATATTTAGAAGCTTTAGAATAATAATTTCAATATTAAGTTAATCCACATCTTGTACAGTTTTGATCAATTTTATATTCTAATTGCGATGAAATTAAACTAAGCAAGTTGCTTCTTTGTTGCTGCCCGTTTCACAGGCAGTCGTGGGATGATTATATTTGACTTTAACGATTCTCATCCGATTGAATAAATGTTGTCATATGCATTAGAAATTGCAACAGATCTTGGCGCAGCCACACAGCCTCGTCATTTTATTCTACACTAACACTATGTAGGCGAATATTCCCTCTTCTTTTAATTTGTTTTTATATGTAGTTTACATATATATACTGGAGAATGGATACTGTGTTAAAATATACTAAGTTCGAATTTAAAATAACTTAAAGCGCATATCACTATTCAGCCGTTCATTGATCATCTGATCTTCGATCGATAAGAAAACCAATAGCCGCCAAAAAACAAAAGATTAAGAAAACCAATAATACATCACCAATGAATACATGTTATATATATAATTCTAAACAATAAAGTTAACATGATAAACATCAGTATAGGTATTTGCTTTATATTGTTATTTTCATATATTTAAATTATTTTTCAAGAAGTACACTTATTTGTTCTCAACTTGTGGTTTCGATTGGGTTGTCAAATTGTTTTTGAAAATATCTGTTTGAATGCCCTCTTACTTTCAAAAACAACTGAAAAACAACTGTTTTTGAAAACAGCTGTTACGAACTTACTTTGGTTTGAGCTTTTGAGTTCGTTTTCTTGTTATTTTTTTTGTTTATCATTGGCATTTAGCGCGATCAAGATGGTACCGTTGCTTTTATTTGGTTTCTTGTAGCTATGTTGTATCTTTTCTTATTGGATATATTAAACTCTCGTGTTTAGTGGAATTTTAGTTCGACCGACGAAAAAAAAACTGATTGCAAATCTTTTTTTGTTATGGAAACTCATTGCAAATAAACCGAGCATCTTCTCAAATCATATTTTACCAATTAATGAAATCATATATCATCATCAACTAGTGCACTCAAACCTTGTTACTTCCATTTATAACGTATAACTATTTCTAAGGACAACAACTGGATTATAATATTACGCTATATGTACTATCATAATGCAATGTAACTGTTTTGTATGGTTTATGTAACTGTTTCGCATGTTCTAATATTAGAAAAAATCGTGCATGTAATTTTCTTCTTCAAAAAAGTTAAAAATAAAAATTCTTCTTTCTAGCGTAAAAATGATTATTGATTTATTTGTTCTTCATGACTTTTGAGCTAATCATAAGGTCATTTCAAAGTTAGCCCACGTGGTGAATATCATTCACTGAGGTATCGAGATTTGATGTCTTTTCCAGCAAAATCAGTATCGGATCTTTGAGAGAGATATAATTTTTATATAAAACGAACATGTTGCCAAAAAAAAAAAAAAATATATATATATAAAACGAACAAATTTATAATGAATCAGGAATATATCTAACATTATCTGATATTACCACTTAAAACTAGAATGTGAGAGTAATAAGATGGTCTGCTTTATCCAAAATCAGAACACCATTTGAGAAAACGTCACGCTAAAACAAACAGAGCCCAGACAAAAAAACAAAGTAAAACAATGAGTAAGAAAAGCTTGTGAACAGAAAAAAAAAAAAAGCTTGTGGAATATATTTAAAAATATGACTGAAGTCCACTACTAGCAATCGCCACAAAAAATACATACTCCCTCCGTCCCACTTTAAGTGGAGTTTTAGGGAAAATTTTTTATTTCATTTTAAGTGATGTTTTCAAGTTTCTAGGTAAAAAATAAATGCATTTTAATATTTTTAATTATTTATATTCTGTAGTATAATTGTTTATTGGTTGAAATTATTTTAATCATTATTGTTTTTAGGTAAACAATAAAAATAGAATAAAAGTTTGTAATTTTTTAATCAACGTGCAAAAACCTTAAAACTCACTTATTTTGGAACAGAGGGAGTAATAAAATGGGTATAACTCATTTCTCAAAAAAAAGGGGTATAACTTTGGCCTATTTATATAGGGAAAAGGGCTTTTTTCAACCTGAACAATTACCATCGTGCCAAATACTATCTGAACAATTGATCAGTGTCAAATACGACTTCAACTCAATTATAATTCAAAAATATTACCTAAACTTTATAAAACGTGCCAAAATCTACATTAACCGTAATATAAGTTAGTCAACCGTTAAAAAAACAAAGCGACGACGTTTTGGTTTAATCCTTTTCTAAAAAAAATATATTCATTCTAAGATTCGAATTCGTGCATTGATACACTTTAAAATAGATACTAACCACCAAAATAAAGTAAATGTTTGATATATTATTACGAATTCGAAAGTATATATACTACTATATTTCTTCATCTTCTCCAAATAAAATTTTGGTGATAATTTTTTCTCATTTCTATAAATATATTAAAATGTTTTATAATTATCATATCTTTAATACACTTATATTATACTAAAATATAATAATAAAATATTTGAAATTATAAAAAATTAAATATACTTAAATTTTTGAAACTATTTATAAAGTTTTCTTATATAAATTATTGTAATTTTAAAAATTTGAATGGTAACTTTTTACTTACTTATTTTACGGTTAATTTAGATTTTGGCACGTTTTAAGAAGTTAGGCAATATTTTTAAATTATAATTGAGTTGGGATCGTATTTAGCACTGATCAGTTGTTCAGGTAGATTTTAGCACATTTTAAAAAGTCTAGGTAGTATTTTTGAATTATAATTGAGTTGAAGTCGTATTTAGCACTGATCAATAGTTTAGGTAGTATTTAGCACGACTGAAATTGTTCGGGTTGAAAAAGACCATTTTCCCTAGTTATATACTTAATAATTAATATTTAATGTTCTTGACTTCTTGGCTTGTTAAACTGGACACGTTTATGGATATTGTGGTCGATTCCATTGTCATTCCGAAGCTAAAATGGCGGCCGAGTCAGATTCCTCTAAGGCCTTCCCCAAGCATTGTTTATTACTCGAATCTCTAGATTTTATTTATTAATCGTTTTCATGCTTTGTAACAGCCATCATACTTTTACTACGAACATTTTTTGTTTAGTTAGCGTTATGAATTGATGAAATAAAATTTCTGATTAACCATGGTAAACGTACAAAAGTTTTCTATTTATACATAAGTGGTTCAAGCTAAAGGAAACCAAACCACTAAGTTAATGGTTAATTAAAGAAAATTTAACCAAAGGTTAATATATAAAACTATATGCTAAATACGTTTCCTTCAACCAATTCAAGAATTGAGGTTTAAAAATTTTGAAATAGACATTTGGAGAAAGGAATGAAATGGCTATGGATATAAAGCTTTTGTGATTATAATAACATGTTGATTTGAAGAAGACAATTGAAACAACTTCAAGAATCTACGTTTGAGCTGATCTCGCATAATATAATAGTCAATTTCAACGTGTTTCGTGCGCTCATAAAAAATTGGATTTGAAACTATATGTATTGCTGATTTGTTATAACAAGATAGCTTCATCAGAGCTGTAACATGTACCTTGAAATCACAGAATAACTGAACCCACCAAAGAAGCTCACAAGCCAAAGCGATGTTCCAATACTCCGCCTCAGTACTACTTCGACTAACAGTCTCTTGCTTCTTAGAATTCCATGTAATGAGAGAAGTACCAAGATAAACATAGGTAGCAAATAGCCAAATATGCATCGGTGAAAGCCTTGAGGCAAAGTTATGTATCAACAGCATAGTAAAAAACTTGACCAAGATTAGAATTTATGTAGCGCAAGACCTTGTAAGCTGCTTGCATATAAACATCAGTAGGACATGAAAGAAACTGAATCAAATTATTCACCGCAAAAGTTATTTAGATGTTTGATAGTCAGATACAAAGCCGTCCAATCAGTTCCCTATACTGAGCAATGTTAACCAAAGACGTTTCAGACTTGCGAGTTAACTTGCCAATAGGATCCATGAATATCGAACTTGGTTTACAAGCTAACATGCATGTTGCTTCCATTATGCCCAATGCATACTTTTTATGACAAACTGAAATCTCGGAAGCATTACGTTCAATCTTCAATCCTAAAAAACTTTGGTTGTCACAAATCTTTATAACAAAAGCCTTGTGCATAACAAACTTGAGAGCTTGAAGATCAGCATCACTGTTGGAGGCAATCAAAATGTTGTCCACGTGAATGAGTAAGGGAATGAAAGAAAAGCCAGACTGTTTAATGAACAAGGTGTTATTTCCATGTGACTGCGAGAAACCAGAAGAAAGAATCATGTGTGAGAAACACATATACCATTGCCGCAATGTTTGTTTTTACCCATATAAAGACTTGTTCAGTCGGCAAACTGGATTAGAAGGAAGCTCTCTAGTAGGTGTATAACCTTGTGGTAAACTCATGTAGATTTTCTCATCTAAATCATCATGAAGGAAGGCGTTAGGCACGTCCATTTGAGCTAATGACCAGCCAAAAGCAGAAGCTAAACCGAATAAAAGCTTGACACTAGTAAGCTAGAAAACTTTGCAATCTGAGAAAATGTATATATATATATATATATAATCAACTCCTTCAAGCTGAGTGTGATCCTTAGCCACCAAAAGCACCTTTGGACGATCTATAGTACCATCAAGATTGTAATTGATCGTAAACACCCACCGACAACCAATGACATGCTTACCCAGAAGTAAGATACAACTGTCCAAGTCTTCTTAGTCTCAAGAGCTGTAATCTCCAACCCACATCATTGTACCAAATATTATCAGCCAAAGCCTCTTGTATATTTTGTGGTTCTGTCTTAAGGGTACATGAAAGGACAAATGACTGATAGGTGTGTTTCAAACGAGAGTAATCAACAATAGAAGAAAGAGGATAAGGAGTTATAGTAGAGGAATATGATCAAAGTATGAAAATATAAAAGTTTATGTAAGAAATCAATGATAGTCAGCAAGATAGCTAGAGGCTTTACCTTGTCGTTTAGATCGAGTATTAGGAAATGAAACTTATCATGCATCTGATGTAACAGCTCCCTTAAACCAGAGATAGTACTAGGTTGAAGAGGTACATGAACCACATCGGATGGAACATGAGAAGGATGAACAGGTAAAGATGCATCACTATCCAAATAAACAGGAGTAGACAAAGGTAAAATTATCTCGGTAAAAAAGAATCATCACAAGCACTTGCATACTTAGTTTTAAAATGGGAATTTGTCTCCTGAAATGTGACATTACGAGAAAAAAAAAACTTGATTCGTATCTAAATTCAGTACTTTGTAAGCTTTATCACCAAAAGCATAACCAAGAAAAATACAAGAAGTAACACGTGGTGTAAACTTTGTTCGATCCTTAGGATACGTAGAAGCATAACACAAGCGACCAAACATGCAAAGAAAATTGTAATCCTGACTTTCTTACACAAGACTTCATAAGGAGATAGTTGGTTTAAGAGAAAAGATGGTATGATTGATAAGAAAAACATCGGTTAAAACAAATTCACTCCAGTAAACAAGAAGAACTTGAGACTGAAAAAAGTAAAGCATGAGCCACATTTAACATGTATTGGTGTTTTCGTTCTACAACAGAATTCTGTTGAGGTGTGTATGCACAAGAAAACTGTTGCACTATGCCATGATCACTTATCAATTGAGAAAAGGATAATTCTGGTGCATTATCACTTTGAATTACTTTGATCACGTACTTGTATTGAGAAACATGTTTAATAAAAGAAGAAAAGTTGAATGAACATCATTTTTATTTCTCATCATATAAAACCAATTAACACGTGTACAATCATCAACAATGGTTAAGAAGTACTTATATCCATCTACATACTCAACAAAAAATGGATCCCAAGTATCTAAATGAACCAAGTCAAGTGGTGATGATGACAAGTTGTCGTGAGTTACAAAAAACAAGTTCTTTTGCTTAGCTACTGGACAAACAAGACAGTGATCTAAATTCGATTTAGACACAGAAATACTAGGAATGTGTTGCAACTTTGTGAGAGACGGATGCCTTAAACTTGATGCCATAAGTTTCCATCAACACATGATCCACATAAATTTGTTCCAAGAGAGGTGATGATCAGCTCAAGAATGTATAAATTGTTGAATATATGTCTTTTACCAATCATCAAGTCTTGAGTATGGTCCTAGATAAAACAATCACAAGGATAAAATGAGTGGAGCCATTGTCATGTTGCAAAAGGAAGCTAACACCGGTCAAACTGAACCGAAAAGAAGGAACAGGCAAAAACTTATGCAAGACTAATGATGCAGTTATATGTATGGTTCATGTATGTGTAATAGGAACACTAGTACCATCAGGAAAAGACATTGTCACACCTTGCACAAGAAAAATCTCATTAAACATCGTTAATTGTGAACAGACATGAGTAGTGACCCCACTATCTATAATCCAACTATCAATATGAAGAGTGGAAGCAAGTGTGGAAAGGCAATTATGTTGGAATTTTAAGGCTTGATGATGATTGTGAAGGCTAGACGATGGAAAGGGTATATAGACAATACCAGATGATGAATGAGGATCCTTATAGCCATGTGAAATTACTGTAGCTGTAGAAAAAAAGTGGAGATGCAGAGCTTGTTGGAGCAGATGATGTTGTTGCTGGAAGAACATGAGAGGTCAGCTGATTGATCAAAGACTACACCTGCTCTGAGCTAAACTTTCTAAAATCCAAACTAGCAACACCAGGACAAGTGACCGCATTAGTAGTCTGCTGAGAATAAGTTTGAGAACCTTGAGCCTGGTTAGAAGGTCGTAGACCAGACTGAGAATTGCCACAAGCAGGATCTTGTCCAGAAGATCGATTATGAAATTTGCGATAAGTGGATATCCATTCAACTTGTAACACTTCTGAATAGTATGATCAGAACGACCACATGTGTACAAACTATCTTGCTATAAGGACGATAGTGAGCAGCATATGCAGCATTCTCCATTGGACCATTATTCTGTAGTAGCTGCTTCAGGAAAAATTGAAGTCTGAAAGACTACTGAGTCCAACTTTACATGAGGCTTAAAATTCTTATGTCTTTCATCATCAATCGTTTTAATAGACTTCAACATAAGGATGTGAAGAAGAATCTGTTCATAAGCATCGTTAAGTCCCATAAGAAACTTAGTAACACAGCTTCTCTATTGCAACCTCTGCCAAAGCATAACTACATTGCACTTACAGTGTTTGCAAGTACAAACTGGCAAAATCACATAGTTCTTATGCTCTTCCCATACAGTCACAAGTTCAGTATAGTACGTACTCACATCCATTGAACCTTGATGGATTGAACTAAGACGATGCTCTATCTCATACACCCTAGGTGCATTATCTTGCTTAAAGTGAGACATAAGATTCTTTCAAGTGTCTGCAGCAGTAGACATGAACAATAGACCGACCGATCTTCTTAGAAACATAATTGATGAGCCAAGTCGCTACAATATCATTGCATTATGACCAAGAATTAGCATTGCGTCAGTAGGTAATGATTGAGGAATCGTACCGTCAATCAATCCAAATTTGTTACGAACATTCAACTTGAACGTCATTTGTACCGATCTTCACCAAGAATGAAACTTAGATCCTAACGTCAATCAATTAGAGACCAACACCTATCCATCGTGATCTGAAGAATGGAGAAAGTATAACCTCTCGTATTGATCCGTAGAGAGGAGAATGTTATTAAAATTCTGGAGTCGTCGTATTCGCCATAATAAAATCAAAGGAGAAACCCAATAAAACTAAGATTCTGATACAACAGAACAAAAATCAAGCAAGAATCAGCTCAAAACAAACTTCTAACAGCTCAAAATAAACTCTGGTCAACTCCGATCAGCGCAATTGAAAATACGCAAAGAAATAGAGCAAATGACGAGCAAAACGAATTCAAGAAACTCGAGAAAATGATCACAAAGTGAGTACATAGATCGAATAGATAATGCAATATCAATACACTCGTGATAGCAAAGAAAAACTCGAGTAACAGAACTAATAGATCGATTTGTACTCTGATACCATATTATGAAGTAGGAAAATATTATTTCTGATTAATCGTGTAAAATGTACAAATGTTTCATATTTATACATAAGTGGTTTAGGAAAAAATAAATCAAATCACTAAACTAATGATTAGCTAAAGAAACTTAACAAAAGGTTAATGCATAAAATTATATGCTAATAATTTTCCCTAGAGTTTCTTTAGTTGCAGAAATAAATCTGTAATTCAGATTTGGGTAATCAAGTAAAAAATTCTATACATATTTCTGAAAATGTTCTTATTTGTGATCAACTGTTTAATCTTTTAATAAACGTGGATGCACTTTGAAATTTTATAGAACGAAGTAGTGTATACGTTGTCTGGTAGTCACTAAAAATCATATCCATTTGAGAAACTATGATTAATAATTTGTTTTGTCGAAAAACACATAGTATTACTATTTCATGACAGCCAGATAGCCATATTCAGAATTGTAAGAGCAACTCCATTGAGAGTTTTAATCAAAAACTCTCACACTTTCCCACAAAAAAAAAACATTAAAATAATTATGGGGCCCACAGAAAATATAAACTTGTCTCACATAACTCCTTCCCGCTGAACCTGTCTCTTAACTGTTCCGCGGGCCCCACGCCACGTGGCGGCCCGCGATTGGTTCGACTTTATTTTTTTTTTTTTTTTTTTTTAAAAAAAAAAATCAAACGAAAAAAAAAAAAAAAATTAAAAAATTATTTTTTGGGTCTTGGAATTCGTGCCCTCCATATATCGCTAATGGAGATGCTCTAATATGGATTAAGTTAATAATTAAGTCATCGAACAGAAAATTTATTTAATATTTAACTAGCTAGTGATTGTCTACTCTACTATGTCCTGACTAAATATATAGTGCGGTCCAAGTCGATAACTATGTTGCCTCAGACTAATTTTGCCAGCGAAAAACCATGTTTGCCTTGGTACAAATTCTAAAATTCAAAGTTTTGACATATACATCTAGACTGAGAACAATCATGGATAACAAAATGAAGATTCTTTTACAAAATATAAATATATTATTTAAAAAGTGTACAGTTGTGTACTCAAACATGGGTTTGACAAACCGATATAGTTTCTAGCTACAGATGTAACTTAATATGCCCATGATTGTTTATGTGGATCCTATGCAAGTTCTAATTTTAAGGGAAATGAAACAAAATATTTTTGTAAAATGGGTTTTAATATTTTAAAAATTACTTTAAAATTATACAATTAAAAAAAATATCTTGACATAGGACAAATGTTCCTCTTGCACATGGTAAAATTGATCTCATATCAGGTTCCTCATTAGACGGAACACATTATCTTGCGAGATATGCCTTTCAAACTATTGTCCATAGCGGCAGGAGGGAGAGGAATTCAAAGAGACATGACTGAGTTCACAAGACGTGATTTGATTAGGAAAATTCATTGATAAGGCTGTCAGAAACAGACTGAGTTCTCAAAAGGAAATGAGAGTGCAAACTCTAAAAGATGACCTAATTATTTGGCTCAGGACGAGGATACACGGCTCTTAGGAGCACATTCTTGATTCAAATTCAGTTTTCATTCTTTAGTTCCCTTACTATCAGCAAAACTCATTTACTAAATGAACCTGCCTGATAACAATCTTTATTTAACCAATTTGTAGTTACAATTCTCGTAGGCAAAACACTAGAATCCTACAAACGTCAAAGAAAAAGACATACAAAACAATAGATTACCAAGACATGTCTTAAAATTTAAGAGGTTATAGATATGTTAAAATAGATTTTACGAAAGAGTTTATGTAATTTGGAAACCTTAAGATTTACGTATATTATCTTTTAAGAAATCTAGGAGTCAAAAAGAATGTTTCATATCGCTCTTTGTTCAAGATAAGTTCTAAGTAGATATGTACCCCCTTTTTTTTTGAAACACCAGTAGATCTGTACCTTATATCTATGTACTTGTAGAGAAATACGTATATTTATATTACGTGCCAAACAAAACCAATATATTCAATGGACCCCATCAGTTTTTTCTATAAATAACGCCCCGAACCTCTCCCCCTAAAATGCAACAACACTCACCTTTCCAAAATACATCCGCTTTTTCAGATAATTAAGGGGAAACGTAAGTTTCTTTTTTTTTTCTTTTCTACCTTGATAAAAAGATGTCGCTAGCTATCGCAGATGTATACACGGTGAGGAAGTTCCATAGAGAGAGCATGAAGAAGCCTACCAAACCTGCGGTGGTTACCGGCGAGGGAGAAGAAAAGATGGCCGGAGGAGAGCTCCGGGAGGTCATGGAAACACCGGCGAAACAGAGTGGGACTAGAAGATTCGGACGATGGTTTGTTGGAAAGCCAGGAGTGAAGAAAAGCTCTGCTAAAGTTTCGGATCCCATGGCGATTGAGTGATCAAGAAGAAGAAGAAAACGTTCTCTTATTTTCTTTTTTCATGCGTCTTTTTATGTTTCTTCTCTTTCATTTTACCGTGTGATTGTAATTTTATAAATAGTTGGTAAACGTTGTAAATTATAAAGTTAAAATATGAACAAAAACATATGTAGAGCGTGGGGCTTTTAGAAAAATGTACTGAATTCCCTTAATACACAATAGCTACTTGGTGAGTTTTGTAATTGTACCAAACCAAACTAGACATGTCTTGCCAAACCATGTCATTTTCCTATTGTTTCAACAATATTAGGCACTGAAAACTATATATAGCAGAAAATATATGTAAATGTGTTAGAAATATATTAGTAATTTCATTATTGACATTTGTATTTTTTTTCCTTTTCTTTACTACAACTCATATACCTTTTGTTCTGATTAGAATTTTTTTTTTACACAAATCTTTGTTGGTTCTTAAAAAGAAATAGTTTGATAGAAGATTCAATTATCTAAACTGAACTTTTAAATTTATCTATTTAGTTTTATCAAATTTGTAAAAAGGAAAGAACCAAAAAAATTCTCAAAAGCCTTTTTGTCTCTACTTTCTATTCCTTTTCGACCAGACTTTTCAATTTGAATTCAATAAACCACTCATATCTGATATCAAAAGATCATATAAGGAGATATTTATATTACTGAGTAACCACTAGAGTTAAAAAGTCAATTAAAAATACTTATCCAAATACAATTTCGGTGTTCCGCAGTATACATTTAAAAGTAGCTATTTTGCAGGTCTCATTATATGTTATGACAAATCAGTGAATCACACATATAATAGTTTAAGAGACTCGAAAATACATTTTTAAAAATGAGGCAAACACTTTTAAAAGGTAAAGTAGTGGGTAAAATAAATAAATAAATAAGAAAATGAAAAGAAATAGAAGTTTAGTGGATGTTCAAAAGTATGAATAGTGGAAATATAAAATGAAAAAAATATATGAGGGTGATTGGGAGAAGGACTCTTCTTAGCGGCTGTGGTTGGGTCACAACTCCACTGTGCTATTACTCAAAATAGTGCAAACAGCTAAAACAGTAAGTTTCAGATTGGTCACAGACTCACAGCATTTGCAGCTGTGTTTTTAGTTGTTCATGATTTTTTTTTTCCTTTTTCTCATACACTGTTTTATTAATATTAGTTTAAAACATATTATCTAAGAAAACATACAACATATAGAATATAATGTGAGAAATTGATATATCCGTATTGGAAAGTAAGCGAAAAATAAGTTAAATATGTGCTCGTAGATTTTGTCAATTTAATTTAATTTTTATTTTATCTTTAACTTTTCTCTGATTAACCGGAATCATATAACTTTGATTTTTCCTAGAATTTGAATATTAAAGAATATTTATAAATAATAATAAAAACTGAAAACAATAAAAACTAAGAATGATCAAATTTTGTTTTTTTCTGTTGCAGCTGTTTATTAGCTTTGAAATATTTACTAAACCACTCACAAATAAACAAGATAAAATACTCTTTAACTTTAAAATAAATGACCAAAATATATGTTTTAATTAAAGCATTTGCAAGTAAAGAAAAGGAAGCAATATAAAGTTAAGTATAAGAGGAAAAAAGTATAAGAAAAAATAGTTTTCAAAAAAGAAAAGTATAAGAAAAAATAAACGACAATAATATTACCTTAAATATTCTCTTGTAGCAAGTTGATATATTTAATATAATTTGGGGGGTACGTAAAGTTACATTTCTTCGAACTTTACAGACTTAACAATGATGAATTTCTAAAATCTCACAAATTACTCTTGAATCCTAATGTAGGAACCTTAAGCGAAGTACTTGAAAAGTTGAAATGCAAAGAACACCGAGGTTTAACTACATGGTTCAATCTGAATCTTTATGTCTCGATGAACTTAATATGGAACTCACTATCTATTCTTGCTTTAGAACTTGAGCTAAAACCTTTTTTATGTGGTCTCTCTCCTCTATCTCTCTTGATCACTGGTTGCTTCAATTCTTCTCTACTTCTCTGCTTCGAATAGAACCTTAAAACGAATAACAAATAACAGAACAAAGCAAATAGACCATCTTACTTTTTAGATTGGACTCGTTATCGTGGGGATATTAAGATTTCATACCTGAGAGGTGATTCTGCTTGTCACAAAGGTCTGGCATTGAGTAGTTGAAGTCTCTGATCTGATATGTCCTGTAATGTTTTTGATGTCTGCTGCATGTTTCTTTCGATGTTAACCAGGAGAGAGAAATCACTCACGTTGACCAAGAGAGATATGGCATTATCGAATCGACACACGTTGGTAATTTGACGTTCTTATCATAGTGTTTTTGTCAAACTTGAAATGTCAAGCTTCCCAACTGGCAAGCATCTGTGGAAAGTTCTTGTTTCTTCTTGAGGCACTCTTGGAATCTTGTTGTTCATAACTCTTAAGATTGCAGAAGTTAACACATCCTTAATTTTATATATGCTAAAGGTTGCCTCAGTCATGAAAGATTACAGACTTATATGCAATATTTGGCATAATAGATATATTTCAGAGATATCAGATATCTCATATGGAATTTGATTGATTAACTAGAATAATAATTTACATCATTTTGTCTGAGGGTTCTTGTTCAAGAATATCGCAACGAGATTTCTGTTGGAACTCTCATCCGTCTTCGCCAAGGTAAACCATATTTTACATGTCATGGATTGTTTGTTTCTCCATAAGAGCATTTGGAGATTTAAACAATCTTGTTTGTTTGTTTGTTTGCAGCTATGATATCCCCTTTTGGTACCTGCCCATGATTACTACTCCTTTAATGGGAAAAGGTCGTGGACGGGTAGAGATACAACCAATTTTGGTGTCACTTCTCTGAAATCAGATGGAAGTGTAAAATAATATTATTAAGACGTCGACGTTGTCAAACCTTTCCTCTGCCTCTTCTCATTCTGTTGAAACATTAAGAAATGTGTAGAGAGGAACTGCACATCTTATGCAAAGCATGGCTCACTTAACTGTGTATGTATACGTTTGCAAAGTTGTTGGCCACATTATTTTCACTCAAGGAGGTTCAGTCTGCTCTTTCTCTTTGTTTGTCAAGGTAGATCTTGTATCTGAATTAAGACACTTCATCCTTAGACTGTTCTGCTCGTTTCGAACGTGAACTCCTCAAGTTCTAGCACCTTGCCTAACAGTTCTCGTATTCAGCCAAAGTCTGTATGATTTTTTTTCCGAGCTTATTAAAGTTGACTTACTATAGCAACCTTAGCTTCAAAAGAGAGAGTAACATTTGGATTGTCCTTAATTTGTAGTGGAACACTAGCTACTATAATGGAATTTGGTTTATACCATCCTCGTTCTCCACATCAACCTATATATTGATCATCTCCGGGCACACTAAATACACTCTTATAAATTCATAGCTAGTGATATATTTATATTTTATACCCAAAGATCCACTAAAAAAGGAAAATACATCTTTGCAGATTGTCGACATGTTCATAAGGCATCCTCAATTCTAGGCATGCCAATATCTAATTCTTGATACCTTCTGCTGGAATTATTGTAACATGTATATAAAAATAAGTATAGTAGCAACTTAGCGATGCTTTCATTATTTTTCCTTTAGAGCTAAGTAAGGTAAATACTTTTTTGGAAGAGACACTCAACTGCCCTTATGGTGCTTGATGATACAACAATAAAAGGTCATATGTGCTCTTGTGACATGAGTATATACTCCGGCTTGTTTGGTCATTAAAAGGAAAGGAAACCAGCATAACAATTTAAGTAATATTTATACAATTTTTTAGTCACTCAACAAAGAAAATCAGTCCCTTTTCATACCACACAGTGGGAACAAAAGCAAATATAAGAGCACATCCACTTCCTTTACTTCGCATGCTTACACTACTGTATGTTGTTTATTGGTATATGTGTGTGTGTGTAATCCTGAATTTTTTCACATATTTGCTTAGTTGTTCTTAACTTCTTATAGTTACATATAAATGTTATGGTGAATCACAGAGCGTTAGATAATAATTTGATGGCTAGAGTACTCAATTGAGCATTTTATTTATGTGAAACAGAAAACTAGACAAAAGATTGGAGCTGAATAATTTTGTAAAAAAAATGTATTCTTTATGGGAAAAAAATAGAACAATGTTCTAACTTTAAAAGCTTTAATACTTTTCGGTTATGGGATGGAAATATATATTAAGTAAATACCGAGCATACCCCAATATCTAAAAGACTATGTCAGTTATTTCATTTTCTTAAAATGTTGTAGTTAATCAGTTTGGGAGACTCTGAATGATTAACAAAACCATTTTATTAAAGATATACTACGTACATATGTATATTACTATTTTAAAACTGAATAAATATTGTTATAAATTTGGAATATCATTTTAGGTGTGTGTAAATTTCAAATTTTTCCATAAGTGTAGTAGTTATAGGTTAGTAATAATAGGTTGTTGTACTTATATATCTAACCAAATTTTTTTTATCACTGTGAGGATCCGGTAATCGACGTCAGCCGACTAATTTCATTACAGCAACTGCGTATTTTTATTATTTAAAATAGTTTAACTACAGATTCTCCGTATTGAGATTATATATTCTTCAGGCGCCACTAACCCAAGTCCGCTGGTTTATATCTATCTAACCAACTTAGCATAAGAGAATCTAATTTTATTTACTTTTGGCATGCGAGGAGAGTATCAGTCCCAGTTCACTTAAAATTCGTATCTTTGAACGACATGCGGTTTATATCAAAGGAATTAGTATATAACTATATCTATATATGCCTCCTTTAATATTATTTCTAATATGATATATTCCGCCCTTTTATTTTGTAAATTTGCAATAAACAGAGAATATTAAGTATTCTTCCTGAAGCAATATTAGTATATTACTAATATTCTAATCCGTTTTGATCGTTGGATGATATTCGTCCACAGGAATCTCAGGGCATGATCGATATATATATGCAATTTTGATTTGCTCAGTAGTACGATATATCTTTGATTCTTCTTCCTACGCGTAAAACCATATTTTTAACTTGATTGTCTCCACTATTATGTAATTTTTGTATAATATTTTTTATCCAAAGAATTTCAGACCCTACGGGTTATACACTTAATTATAGTCTCTTCGGACTATAGACAATTGTTTTCAATGCATACGGTCTTTGGTTTAAACCATCGAGTATGAGATTGCAATCCCATATCCCATCGATCTACACGAATCCAAAACTATATGAAACTAAGTACTTTAGGAAAAACCATCGTGCCCTTCATGTTAAGAATGTGAATAACTACTCTAATTTTTCAAGAGACGTGCAAGAAACTATCTCTGCTGCAAAATCGGTAAATATACGCAATTCGTATTGAAATTGACTGTCTAAAGATAGATATTCAGGTGTACTTATTAATAATGTACAGAATGGGAAAAAAGTACAAAGAAGATCAACAGGAAAGCAATAAAATGTGTAACTTTGTGATCAAAAAACGAAAAGGAGAGAAAGAAGATAACAAAAAATAGTGGGAGATCGGTGTCTTCGTGATGAACTAAAGTAGAAATGTGTGTAGTGTACGTAACTTTTCTTATCAAACTATATCTTTTTCTTCCTCAAATATAACACGTAACAGTGATGTTTTTTTTTTTGAAAAAGACAGTGATGTATTTTTAATGCATGCATTATAAACGAATCACGTATGATGGCTATTTTTTTTGGTGAATGATATACTGATAATCTTTAGTCCACTGGATTCTAAATTTGTCGCATGATTGTAGTTCTAATCTATAATAATATATCAAATATACTCGGGTAGTCAGTCTGGTAGTAAAAGAAATTACTTGCATAAACCTTTAGTTATAGATATTGAGTCATGTTATAAACTATGAGGATCTATATGGATCAAGGATTAGAGAAGATTTTCATTTTTATATTTTTTAAAAATTATTCTTTTGTATTTAGCATTTATAAATTCTTTATGAAATCCAATTTTATTGAATTAGTCATTTCTATAAGTTCCTCAAATTCCAGCTTATTGGGAAATATGGATTTTGTCAATAAAAACTATAAAATGAGATTTGGTGGAGCTTGGGTGATATTTTCTAGTGAACAAAAATCAATGAATCAAAACACCACCATTTATGATGATATTTGAAACTTTTTTTACAAATGAAAAAATTATTTTATACTTTAAAAATAATCAAAATGTTTGAAATGGAAAAAATAAAAAAAAATATGTTTGGAAATCGATTTAAAATTTTTATACATTTTATATATTTCACAAAATAATAAAAATATCAAATTATATAATTTAAATTTTAAAAAGGTTCTCCAAAAACTCAGAATTTTTTCAAAAACCCTTAAAACTTGTAATAATTTTATAGGATTATCCAAATCTTGCATTCATTCAAATTCTTGATACAATAAGCCCTCCTTAGTTGCTCAAATGAGATCATTTTTAAAAATCTTATAAGAAATTTTGGGACAGGACTAATTATCAGTACTGTGACGTTTGGAAGATTAGTTGAGTATGGGTCCAAATAACCCAATTTATTTTAAAATTTATATCAAATATTGAAAGTTTTAGATATTTTACACTTATTTGATAAAAACATAGATAATTAAATTTTTTTTTTGTCAGCAAACACAGACTCATATAGACTCTGTAAATCAAACTGGAGGTTCCGTATCTATATGAACGACAAAAGACGATTGCTTCCTGGCACTGCGTGCTAAGCTGTCCGCCCTTTTATTTTGTGTTCGTGGTATATGAAGGAGCTCTGATCTTGTGAAGCTTCTTTTCAAAGAGATAATGTCTTCTAAGTAACTTGCAAAGGCTGGTCACTCTTCTGGTTCCGAAACCATCTTCACCAACTGAGAACAATCCGTTGCAAAAATAACTGAGTATTGTCTTAAATTTCTCATGCTTTCCATTGCCCAAATAAGAGCTTCCATTTCCGAGTGCAATGGCGAACTACTCGCTCTCGTATTCCTTGCTCCCATCAGTCCATCAAATCCTTCCAAAGTACTGTACCAGCCCTGTCCAAAAAACCTTTCATGTTCTTTCTAGGAACCATCCATAAAACACCATCTACCTGATACAGTTGGAGTTATTGCCGGTAATTGTACGCTACTACGATCTGTGTCCTGTGGCTGGATAACATGTGCTTCAGTCCATGTTAACGCCTCCATTTACTTTTGGTAAAATAGATAACTAAAAATTTATATACCTGTTTAAGAGTATCCATATTGATGTAAGCTCTTAACCAAGTCTCTCACAATATAATATAATTTGATATTAGAATTAAATTTAAATTAAAAGAAAATTAAACTAATATTTTGATCCAAAAAATAATTAAACTGATTCTCACTTTTCTACTTTTGTTAATTTAGTTTTACTAATTTAATTGTGAGAGATTCCTTTAGATACCTATGGATGTCCTAACTATGTTCTTGATCTGACTGATTATCAGAGTGTCGATGATAAAATGAAAGGCTTTGAAAAGCTTCGGTAAAATACTGAATGAATCAAGCCAAAAGATCATATCAAGCCAAAATATATATGATCTTTCTCGAAACAAATTGATTTTTCTGACATGATCATACAATAATGTTTTTCCTTTTTTGTATTTTATTTGCTTATATCAGCGCACCGATTCATATTTATCATATTATACGGATTGATAAATATTTACCGATGGACTCTTTAATAAAGTAAAACCAAGACATGAAACAAAGCTAGATAAAAGAAAAAACGGACATGCTTGTCTTTGTTGAACACAGATTTTATTAGACAAGTGGTGCCAGACTAATTAAGATCCAAGTGAGAGATTTTAAAATGTTATCTTTTGTGTTTGGTAGGGCCATTAAAGCTCCAATTATTTGTCACTAAGTCGGGAAAGAAGACTAACCACAAAGATGCCACTGCATACATAACCTTATGGACCACCCCAAAGTTGTAAAAAATACAATAGTGAAATAAAATCAGAAGGAAAGAAATCTGCATCTTTGTTCCGCCTATATGAACCTAATTTATAGGGAAAAAGACATTGATTCTTTTGCATACCCACGAGCATGCATCTACACAAAGGTGTGCATGGTTTAGAAAATCATGTTTGTATTGAGTCCTGACTGGATTGTAGATGATTTGAGAGATGCTTAATTGTTGTTTTATTTATTTTAGTAATTAAACTAGTAATAAAATATAAATTTTAACATTGCAATGAGAGAACAAAGTTAGTTTATTTCACGAAGATAAAAGTTTTAAGATTTTCTATTCGTTTCAGAAAGATAAAATTTTTAAATTATCAATATATTTTTTTTTTTTTTTGACTGAGTATATTTATTTTTTCTATCCATATAAATTAAAATAATTACTATTAAATCAATTAATTTGAAATTGTGGTATTAAAGAGAGCTATATTCGATACTGTAAAATTATTAAAATCAGTGAAAATTTCAAAAAATTTATTATTTTGGTAAAACGGATTAAATATTTTATTATATGATCCCTAAAACATAATCCACTTTCAAAATTCCCAATTCTAGAATTCAGAAACGATGCAATAAATTCACAAACAGACCGAATAATAAACTGACCTAGCAACGTGTCGACTCCGGAGAGTATGGAACTCTACAAGAGTTTCCGGTTAATGACATCATGTCGTGCGTACTTCAGCGCACGATAAAGTCACCCTTCAGCTTTGCGAAAGACTCATCTTCTTTTTCTTTTCCCCAGTGTTTTGTCGTTAAACGTTACATTGCTTTACAGATTAACTAATGTTATTTCTTTAAATAAATTGATTATTATCTTGGTTACTATTATTCTATAGCTGATGGACATAAATAAAGAAAAGAGAAAAGGCCAAGAAAGAAAAAAAATCATTTTTATCATCTCTTTCCATGATGGAAACGATTGACCTCTAAGTTTATTTTACTTCAAGTGTCCAAAGGAACTCCAAGAACTTCTCCTTCCTTTAGATTTTTCCTGTGGTCGGTCTGAAAATATCTCTGTTTAATCGATAGATTACTCAGGAATGTACTTCGAAGGTTTCTGTCAGTGAGCTAGTGTAACTTTGGTGCAAGCATTGGATCTACAAGTGAAGGTGAGGCAAAAAGTAGGAAAAGCTTTTTTCTACTTGTGGATTAATGTATAAATGTTTTTGGTTGATATGTTAGAGAATCTAGAGATGATGAGTTCTACTTCTCCAACTCATCTTGCATCGTTGAGAGACATGGGAATCTATGAACCATTTCAACAAATGGTCTCTTGGGGGAATGTTTTCAAATCTGATATCAATGATCATAGTCCAAACACTGCTTCTTCCTCTGTTATTCAAGTGGATCACAACATCATCAAGGTTAATATATGTATACTTATTTTTTTTTTTTTTTGTGTATACTTGAATAAAGATAAAAATTAATATGAAACTATGGTAGTTATTTGTTTGCTAATGGTTTGGATTACGTGCAGGCGAATTACCCTTCTTCTTCCCATAACCAGATCGAAGTAGAACCTTCTAGTAATGATCATCAGGAGGATGAAGATGGTGGCAGGAATCATGATAAGGTTACATAACATGATCAAAACTCCTTTTTAATGAAAGAAATTGGTGGTTCTGCGATATTGATATCATTTTCTCATATGTTGCCAATAGATGAAACGGCGTTTAGCTCAGAACAGAGAAGCTGCTCGCAAAAGTCGCTTGAGAAAGAAGGTATAATCTTGTAGCACCGCGAAAATCTTGAATAAACAGATCAAGTTGAAATTGATAATATAGAAAAACTATAAAACATTTGAATAGACAATGGTTCCAACAAATTTTATATAGTAAAGATGTCTACTAGCTAGTACTAAAATCTGTTTTGTTCCTTTAGGCTTATGTTCAACAGTTAGAAGAAAGTCGGTTAAAGTTATCACAGTTAGAGCAAGAACTCGAAAAGGCTAAGCAGCAGGTGAGCTTGTGTTATCAAAAGACTGATTAAAATCTAATGTTTTTGTATTTTGACTCAGTACTATTTGATTTTTTAAGGGAATGTACTCGTCAGGTTCGAGCTATGTAGGACCATCAGGGAGTATTAACCCTAGTATTGCTGCATTTGAGATGGAATATTCACATTGGCTTGAAGAACAAAGCAGGAGGGTCAGCGAAATCCGAACCGCGCTTCAAGCTCGTATAAGCGACATAGAACTGAGGATGCTTGTAGAGAGTTGCTTGAACCATTACGCGAATCTTTTCAGAATGAAATCTGATGCAGCCAAAGCCGATGTTTTCTACTTGATATCCGGAATGTGGAGAACTTCTACAGAAAGACTCTTGCAATGGATTGGAGGGTTCCGTCCGTCAGACCTTTTAAATGTATAGACTCTCAAACTCTCAACACACTCTTAACTTTCAAGGGCAAAGCTAGTTGACAAAATGTAATGTATTTAACTCCTTTTTTTTATTTTTTTAGGTTGTGATGCCGTATCTTCAGCCATTAACTGATCAGCAAATCTTGGAAGTGAGAAACCTTCAACAATCATCACAACAAGCAGAGGATGCTCTCTCTCAAGGGATCGATAAACTTCAGCAAAGTTTAGCTGAAAACATAGTGATTGATGTGGTTATGGAGTCCAATGATTACCCATCTCACATGGGTGCAGCTATTGAGAATCTTCAAGCACTAGAAGGCTTCGTGAATCAAGTAAGTATAACATAAAAAATTAACAAAAGAAAGTATGTGCCCCTGTTCTATATCAAAAGATTCAAGAATCTGTTATTTTGTCAACAGGCGGATCATTTGAGACAACAAACATTGCAGCAAATGGCAAAGATCTTAACGACAAGACAATCAGCTCGAGGTTTGCTTTGTCTGGGAGAGTATCTTCATAGGCTACGTGCTCTTAGCTCTCTATGGGCAGCTCGTCCACGGGAACACACATAAAAAGAAAACACAAGTCTAAAGCTTGGAATGATGCTAAGTAGAACGTTATGAAGTATCTCGCTCCATATATTTTGAGACAAAGAAGATGTAGATTTGAGTGGAAACTTTGCAATATATTATTAGATACCAAAAAAATAAGTGTATGCTCGTTAGTGTAATATTATTTTATATGTTCGAAGTCTGAGCAATGTGATGATAATCCACACAGTAATAACACAAGGTTCTCTCCATGGAATGACACATCAGATTTTTAAGAACATGAGAGAGTAACATGTCAATAAATGAAAAAGTTGAAAACCCAGTGAAAACATTTTATTCATACACATAAGTTTACACATCAGCAAAATTGAGACACTATATTCAATACTTTGAGGTTTCATAGACCACGCCAAGGTTTAATTCTCGGACGATTCCACTTCTCACACATACATGAATTTAGTATCATGTTCTATCTTTGAGTCTTTGAAGGTATATCATCCTTTTTCTTCTATCTTTTTCTGGCCAGATTCAGAAGGAGATAGATATCTCTCTATAAGAGTAACTCAACAAGGCAAAACGTGAGTGTTTCACGGTTCAAGTATACTAACCAACCTGATTGGTTTTGTCATTAAACTTCAGCTTTTTTATAATTGTTGCGATTCAACTTTAAAAAACTGAAACAGTTGCAACTATAATGGTGAAGGGAGGAGGACGTGAGCCTCATCCGGGTAGCTAGCCGTGAACGGGATCATCCGTCTCTCAAGCGCTTCCACGGTCCACAACGGAGCTTACATCTGTTGCTCATTTAATACAGAGAAGGAAAATAGTTGTAAGAAGGTCTAAGTATGGTTGGATCCAAAGTTTAGAAGCAAAATGTGAGAAGGTACCCAAACTCATTTGTACACAAAATCAGTCCAATAAAAATGGATAGTAAGAGAACTATGCTGGTGTTAAAAAAAAGGTGAACTATGCTGATAAATTATATGTAGATTTGGAGACAAGAAAAAGAGATAGATGTGAATGAGTACTAAGAACAAAAATGAAGTTGTTTACTGGTACGACATGGATGAAAGTTCAAAGAATGGTAGTAACTAAGAGAACAGGGCTGGAGCAACTTCAAAAACATTGATAACACAGTAGATTTACGTGAAAGTAATTACGTATCTATAACAAATATAGAAATGTTAGACAAATTAAAATCGTAAAATTTAAAAGAAAAAATATAGAAAAGTTAAAATCGACTTTCTCTTATTTTAGAAAATAAAAAAGTTTAATGGGGGTAATACAAAGAGAAATTCTCTCGGATAACCATTTTTAGTTTATTTTCACGGAAATAGTCTTCAAGAAAGAAAATGACCAAAAGAAATTTTATTACAGGGGAAAATATACATTTAAATAGGATTAACTAATCTAGACTTAGAGTTTAAAGTTAAGGTGTGTTTTGAGATGGAGTTTTAAGTTTCAAAAATTAAAAAATTAAAATTAAAAATTTTAAAATTAAAAATCTATTCTGGTCATTTTATTTTTTGAATGCTATTTTGTGACAAAAACTTAGAAAAAACTATCTGAAAGAATTTTCCTAAAGCAAATTGGACTAGACATAATATTTAAGAAAATGTATAAATTACCAAAATCGTGTTATAACATCACATATTTTATTTATCTTCTTGCTTAATCACAATACATATATATTGATATTTTATTTAAAATATTTATTTAAAATAATTTTATTTTATAAAAACATAATAACAAATAAAACATATGAAAGCACAGCAGCGTAGCGCGGATAATTATCTAGAAAATGAAAGATTGACATGTCAGATTTTTAAGAATTTGAAAGATTGACATGTCATTAAATGAAAAAGTTGAAAATCCAATCAAAACATTTTGTTTTTCCATGTCATTGTGTGACCCGCAAACCAGTCATCTCTTGAGAATACGAGTTTTCTTTGGGAGAAGAAAATGCTTAGTGTGCAAGCACGAGTGCATAGTGATCTCATTTGCTCGGATCTCTCGACGTTGGTGGTTTGGTACGGCTCATATGGTAACGGTGTGGATCTCCAGTGGATATATTCCAGCATCGAGTGATGGTGAAGAGCGGCAGCTCCGACGTCGCTCTCTCCTCCACGTCTCGGTACCACTACATTAAATCAACAAGAGTAAGATGACTTTATCACTCTATGGACGATGAATCCGGTGGTGATTAGTTTGCAAGAGGCAGTGGTGGAGACGATGAACGCAATGTCTTTTTGTACATATAAACAGAGAACCAAGAAGATTTGAAGGAATAACGTAGAACCATGCGAAGGCAAAAAAGGAAAATAAGAGAAGATAAGATAAGAAAAAAGAGATGACGGCTTGGCTTTAGGTAGAAGGAGATAGATATACTTATATAATTTATACACCGGTTAGGTTAAAGTGAATAAAAGAATTGAGTTTTGGTCTGATGAAAAAAGTTAATTAGACAAACCAAACCGGTTTTAGTAAACCGAGATATTACAATTTATTATTAAATTGGTGAAATCGAAGACCATGTAACATGGCATTATTAGGGATCATTAGTAACATTAAAAAATGCAGAAGACCACAAATCCACAATCCATAATTCCATGGGTATCAAACCAATGATGGAATTATTTGATGAGTTGTCAAGCTCAAACTAATCTGAGCTATGGTCTAATTCTGATGCAGATGATCGATCTCATTCTCAAAGTTACTAGCCAAGTTCATCAAAATGGACATCAGCAAATAAAGAATGCACCAACATTTATGTGAAGAATTTGATCGAAAATATCACATAATATACTCTACATAAAATATTTTTTCAAAAGCCAATACAAAATATTGGTGATGGAGAATATTTACTTCTAATACTATAAAATCTTATATCATTTTTTTAAATAAGTTCTCTACAACTTGATTTAATATCTAAACCAAAATAAATAAATTAAAATATATCTAAGATTATAATTTAAATATCTACATATATATATTTTTAACATAATTTTAAATAAATGAAAGCTGTCTACTATTTAGTTTTTCGAAAATCAAATTTTGAAATTAAATCAAAATAAATGAATATCAATTTTTATTTTTATTTTTGACAAAAAATCGGTGAAATACATTTTGGGAAAATAAAAAGATTTCTAAATATTTTTGGAATATTTTGTAACTGAACTTACCATATTTTCGAAAATATTTTTATTTTTATTCTTATCCGTCGAATGTACTTTATACATTGCGTAAATAAGAGACAATTATTCCATAAGCAGTTTCTACCATGTGTAAACTTCTGAGTTGTGTGTAGATTTCGAAATCGTAGAACTTTCGAATTACTCATAAAAGTAGAAGTTGCATTTATAAATAATGTAGTTATCTTTAGAATGCGTAGACTTTTTTTTTTTTTTTTTAGAATGCGTAGACTTCGCATTCCTCATACAGTCAATCGAAAGGTATTGGTTCTAGATGAAGTATAATAACCTGTTTAACGTGAAATTTAATTTATACTATTTTCCGTAGAAGATGATTTTTTTTTCCGTAGAACATAATTAAATAAATTTAATTTAACAAGTCTTACAACCCAAAAGATACCAGTTTGTGTATATAAGTATTTCATCTATTTTTTCTATTTTTCATTTTTTAAAGTTATTTTTTCACCAAGTTTGAAAACTAAAAAGGGTAATTGAGTCAAAAAGATACAAAAATAAAGAATTTATATTAAAGAGACAAAGATGTATGTTTCATTATATTTTGCAAATTTCTCAATTATAAATTTAGACTTTTATCCTTAACCTTAAACTCAATTTGAAAATAAATAAATAATAAGTATAAATATAAAAGTGATATATATTTAGACTTTTATCCTTAACCTTCACTACGATTCATCAATAGAACCCATTTCCAGAACTAGAACAGAGTCATATACTATATATATTGTGTCAATTAATCACTGGTACCTCAAGAGAATCAGTGAGATCACCTCCAATTTGAAGTGGAGAGACACCATTGGTAGCTAAAATACTTTTCAGAACGAAAAGCAATTGATTGTAAAGAGTTAAAGTAATCTAACAAAATCAGAGTTTTTCTATCGTCATAGCTTTTTATTTTCTTAACGAAGAGACAAGAAGAGAACAAAAAATTATAATGTTACAGCATCTAAACTGACCCAGAACAAGAAAGAAGAAGATACGTGACATGTGTACTCAAAGTTGAAACAGATTTTCATTTGCACGAATTTGAGATGTTTTACGGATCGATCGAGAGCAGAATTGGGATCCGAATGAACAATGAAGTAAACTGATATATTTCTGATTTTTTTTGTTCTGTAATGTTTTTTACGAGTTTCTCCAAATAACACCAATAGAGGTGTGATTTCGTATGAACTAGGAATGGATGGCAAGTATTCTGAAATCCCATTTACAAATTTTTTGTTCAAAATATTGTTTAGCTTTGAATAAGACTTGATTTGAAAGAACTTTTATAAATTTGTGATTGAATAACAGGGGATTTCAAGTGGTTTTTAATGACTTTACACAAATTCCATATCCAATAACAGGTGATTTGAAAAAAAAAATTAAAAATCTTTAATTGAATAATAGAAGATTTGAATAAAAACCTAAAATCTCCTAAAACTTCTAATTCAATACACCCCCTTAGTAAAAAGGATAGAATACAAAATCGAAATAAGAATCAAATACATTAGTCTCGTAATTAAGTCGGCTATCAAATACATATATTAAGAAAATGATTAAGCTCTTTATATTATTTTTAGTTAGAGTTTCAAATTAATTTTTATTTAATCAATAAATCAGGTAAAAATAAAGATTAAACTGATTTTTAATATATAAAAACATAAAACTAATATTTCTATTTAAATAAATCTGAAAATACAAAATACTTATATGAAACAGAAGGATAATAGTTTTAGAGTCTTTGAGACCACATACGGGAAATTAAAACCCTCATTTTTTTGAACAATATGATATTTACGCTACAAACTCGAAAATAATTAACTTGGAAGCTAATTCCTTAAAAATTATCAAAAACATAATTGTTATACAGTAACCAAAATAAAAAAAAATACAATATATGTTTAGATTAGAAATATCTATAGAAAATTTATATTAAGATAATTTTTCATTTATAAAATGAAAATATTTTATTAACAATAAAACAAAAATAAATCCCGCGGCGTAGCGCGGGTAATTACCTAGTATATGCTAATAAATCTCGGTCCAATATTTTCAAGTAACACGTAAATTTGGCTGGAAACTTTGTAATATATAATTTGGCTCGTTAGTGTGATATTATTTTATATGGTTGAAATTTGAGCAATGTGATAAATATGTGTACCGAAACAGAATTATAAGCATAGCTGAGGGGCCTAAATGTGAAAAGGGTATTACGTTTCTTCTCCACAAGATTTTCCGGGGAAATTGATTATTTTTCTTTTGTATAATTTTCCGAGAAAATTTTCATTTGGGAGAATTCGATTTTTATATGAATTCTAGTTTCTGGGTTCGGCGATTGAAGTGATGAGCAACCTTAGAGCTATCTGTAGACCACACACGGTGTTTGCTTCGATCGTGTGTTGCAGTAGAAACCAATCTCGATCAATCGTCAAGGTTTCGATTCAAAAACTCAGATTTAGAACTCGGGTCTCGAGTTCGTTTCCGTCTTCGTCACGGGTCGCGTCGAAAGATTCGAACTTTTGGTTTGGTGTGAGTCAGAGGAAGACTCTCGTCAGGGCGGCTTCGAATTGGAGCGAAGAGAAGTCTCCTTACGATACTCTCGGTAAAGTTTGCAACTTTCTCTTATCTTATAGTTGGTTTGGCTCTTGTGGGTGTCTTAAGATTTTAGCTTAAACTGTGCATATTGAGCTTTGTGTGTTGCAATGAATGATCATTGGAAACAGAGTCCTCTGTTTCTTTCGAGCTAAGAGTTTTGTTCTGTGTTGTTTGATATTTTTGAGGACAGAGCTGGAACGAGATGCAGAGGAAGAGCAGATTAAGGTGGCATACAGACGATTAGCCAAGTATTATCATCCTGATGGTACTTCTCTACACCTTTATAGCTGAATTAATAGTCAATATTTGGGTTAGTTTAAGTGTTTATTTACTACTGCATGAGTTGTGTGTTTGTGTGTAGTTTATGATGGGAAAGGGACGCTTGAAGAAGGAGAGACAGCAGAAGGTAGATTCATCAAGATTCAGGCGGCATACGAGCTGCTCATGGACACGGAGAAGAGAAGAGAGTATGATATGGATAACCGAGTGAATCCAATGAAGGCATCACAAGCTTGGATGGAATGGCTGATGAAAAAGCGTAAAGCGTTTGATCAGAGAGGCGACATGGCTATTGCAGCTTGGGCTGAGCAACAACAGCTTGAGATTAACCTGCGTGCTCGTCGTCTTTCTCGTTCCAAGGTAAAGACTTAACAAGTCTTTCTGAGATTTTTTTTTTCTTTTGCTGCTCTGTGTTGAATCTTGGTGAACGTGGTAAAGGTGGATCCGGAAGAAGAGAGGAAGATACTGGAGAAAGAGAAGAAAGCATCGAGAGAGTTGTTTAACAGTACTTTGAAGAGACACACGCTGGTATTGAAGAAAAGAGATTTGATGCGAAAGAAAGCAGAGGAGGATAAGAAGAAGCTCATTACTCAGTTGTTAGCAGCAGAAGGTCTCGAGCTTGATACGGAAGAAGAAGAAGAGGAAGAAGCAGCCAAGTGATTATTTTGGAAAGCTTTACCTCTCTTCTATCTACTCCGAGTATAGTACTCTCTGTATTTCAGTTTCAACTTCTCTTGCATGTAGAAAACATACATGTAGATATTAAATTTTATAATTACCAGAACATAAATTCACGGTTCAACATTAATTTTCTTGATTAGGAAATGAGAATTTGATGAGGAGAATGAAGTTTGATACATACTGGAAGATGGAACAGAGAATTTGACTCAGAAAATGTCAAAGAAAAACATTTATATTTTCCTATCGGGTTCATAATGTAAAATAACAAAACACCAAACACAAGATTGTTTGCTAATAAAATTTTGAGAATATCCATAGAAGTAGGGGAAAAACAAAATCGATAATGGTTTATCACTGATCACCAGGAATGCTCTTGATAATGTCAGAATCACCTAAAAAGTCAAAAGACAAAAATCATTACCAAGGATCACTGAAGATCCAACACAAAAAAAAAAAAAGAAGTTGGCGATATGTAGTAAACAAATAGTTGGTTAGGTTTGTTATTATTACCAGGATCAACGATGCTCAGACAAGAAACGCGGAAGTACTTTCCACAAGCTGTACCCAAATCAACATTGTCTGGAAGATGAAGAACACAGTCAAGCAAAAGTGATACAGGATAAACAATAAGCCTTATAAAATATTGTGTTTTCTTGAAACATGCAACTAAACTAAGCTGAATAGAATATAAACGCCCTTTCGAGGATATCAAAGAGGTAAGATCAACCTACGTATAATATTAGAGGAAAAAAAAGAAAAAACTGTCATCTCTATCCTAGAATGTGGACTTGATGTAAGGATGCAAATTCTATATTTTTGTAATAAACCCATTACAGAGACACCAACAGCAATGCAAAAGATCAAACACTTTTAAGTCAGCAAACGTACTAATTTCTTCAACTTAGGGAGTACACTTTAATCATCGGCTTAATGGGTCTATACAAGGGGACAAAGAATCTCTACAAAAGCTAAAGAAGATTGTTCAGAAGAAGAAAGGAACTCACTTCCATTGTAGTGGTGAACACCAACTTTCGCAAGCATTGCGTAGTACTCAATCTCCGATCTCCTCAACGGTGGGCAGTTAGAAGAGATGAGAATAAGCTTCCCTGCCAATATAAAAACAAACCCAAAATCAACCAACCAGAACATATGGATATATATATATATATATGCACACAAAGTGTTCGATTAAATTACCTTTGGAGCCACGGAGAGACTTGAGGACGGACTTGTAACCAAGAGTGTATTTACCACTCTTCATCACAAGAGCCAACCTACTGTTGATTCCCTCGTGAGACTTCTTCTGCAATCAAAACAAACAGTAACATTGTTCGGTTTAAATACGTTTGAGATGACCAAAAATAAAATAAAAGTTTGATAAGAAAGAGAAGGCAAACGCACCGTCTTCTTGGCAGTCACCATTTTGGAAGAGATTGAGAAACAACTGTCCTGTCCTGGATCTGTGCGGCAGAGGAGAGATCAAGAGGGAAGAGGAAGAAATGACGCTTGGTTACGTTTTATATATTCTCTGTCAAATGTTTTAGGGTTTTTTGCTCTTTCTTTGTGTTTGTTAAATTGCAGTTATGCCCTTAGTTTTCTGTACATTTTGTAGATTTAGATTTTGTTTTTAGCCGTGAACTTTTGAATATTGCATTTATATCCCCGAATCCTTCCGTCGAGAAGAGTGGTTTACGAGCTCCTTGTTTCTATTCAAGAGAGGGGAGGGAATGATTTTTATGCTTATTTTTCACCAAATCTGAATTTAAAATCTAATATAAATATAATTCTGTTGATTTATTATTCTTATATGATTGCCGTTTGGTATATGCTACTAGAGTAGCTGAGTAGGTGACCGTGTAATTAGTGTTAGTGTTAGTGTTAGTGTTAGTGTTAGGTTTAATCTCTGGTTTAATGTTAACATAACCGGAGACTTTCGGTGTACAAGAGTATCATTGTACACATTTTATAATCTTCACTTCACCAGGTTTAGCGTAGTTGACGTTGGTGTTTGTAAACTATTATCAACTTTAGACTATGATTAACTTTGATCTTTTAACTGGGTTTCTTAACTTTCATTAAGAGACGGTTCTTAAGTTTTGTTAGATTTTAACTAAGAAAAACTAAGAACCATCTATTAAATAAGAGATATAAAAATCATTTTTTAACTGAAAAATATAAAATAAAATAAAAAAATATCAAATCAAGTACTCGGACCGAATTTAATCATGCTTTTGGTTGACAAACAACGTCAAAATAATAATAAACCAAGCGAGTAAAGTAGTAATAATATAGATGTCTGGACCATAGGTTGAAGCCCACTAGTGAAAGAGAAAATGGCCCACCTTCAATTTCTGAAATTTATATCTGCAATTGGGACCAATTGTGTTTGGTTACTAACTATATAACGTCTCTTCACTTCTGTTTTACTCACTTGTGTCCAATTGTCTTCTCAATCATACCAGCTTCCTCTATTATCACCGAGCTTCCATGTCACATTCATTTACTGTCACTTGAGCAAATTATATATGAAATTTACATAAATTCAAATCAACTAGTCATACTCATATGTACTACATATGCTTGGCATCACATCTACAAATAAAAATCTTGAGTTTCCGTTTCTAGTCATTCAAAGGTACAATCAAATGAATGCTGACGTTTTTGTGTGTTGTTTCAAATTTATAATATATCTTACATGTTTAAACTATCGAAACAATTTTTTAATATTGTCTATAGTCTCACACAGAAAAAAATTATACTCTTCGTTTTTAATATGTCATTTTACAGGAAAAAAAATGTGTTCAAAATTTTAACATGTTTTCAGTTTTCTATGTAAAATTTATTAACAATTAATGTTATTTGACCAATGATAATATACATTATATTTTATTATTAGTTGGATTATGATCAGTTTCTGTATAAAAAATATAAGAAATTAATTATTTTCTTAATCAATGTGCATAAATCTAAAACGACTTATATTAAAAAAAGGAGAGAATAATAGTTAAATCGGATCAGGAGATCATTTTTATTTTTTTCTCAATTTCAATATTAGATGGTCATTATAAATATCTTATCTAGAAAACAGTCAGGAGTTTTCATTGATTCTGAATATTGATTTATTTTAACCCAAAATCTCATACCATCGAATAATAAAAAGTAGTTCGTTTTTATAGTTTAACTTTTATAGTTTATATAGTTTAACTTTTTGGCGAGTAGATCCTCCTAATGGCATCTCCAGCCCCCGCTCTATTTTTTACTTTAAAATAAAGTTTAAAGTAAAAATGTTTCAGTGGTATTCTATTTTTCACTCTATAATATAGTAAAAAATAAGTTTATTTCAAATATAAAATATTTTTTTTTGTTCATCATTCTATTTTTTATTAGAGTAAACTCTAACTCTATTATAGGGTTATTCTATTATAAAATTACTCTATTTTAGAATAAAAAATAGTGTAAACTATTGGATATGATCTAAGAAGTGTTAAACAATATTAGGTGATTGAAGATTTTAATCATTAGACCAACTCATTGTTTTCTTTTTTCTAAAAACACAAACTCATTGTTGGTTATACTTTTACAATTAGAGCTGGGTCTGAAAATTCTTGGTTCAGAAGCCAAATGTTTTCTGATCATTTTTACTTTTAGAATCTAAAAATACTAAAGGACTAGGTTAAAGAGAATTGAATCCTGATCTAGCTACTTACACATTAGTAGAACTACTTGATATTTCTTGTCGAAATTTGATCCCCTGTATACAGTTCTTGTAAGCTTTTTAAACAAGATATAACTCAAAAATAAAATCATGAATGGTAACATTTTTTAGTTATACCTCTTATTGATGGTAACTCATGTCACCAATCAAACCCATAGTACTGTTTATGGAAACGTTTATTTCCAGGCCATATTATTTCGGTCGTACTCGAGTCTGGGAGTACAATGGATATATTGATCTTTTCAAATAGTATATGCGCTGTGCTGCGCTTGAGGTTTGTTTACAACATTGGAACTTTTTTTTTTGACTTAAGTCATTACTACATTAGAACTTCTACAGTTTTTATTAATATGTTACGTACACTACTATTTGGTCCTAGTAATCTATACATAAGTTTTCAAATAAACCCAAGCTCAAACTTCACACCGCTGCCTTGTAATGACAATATACAAACTAGCGCCGAAGGTGGTAGATCAATTAGTTTAAACCCTTGTGTTGATGTCGCTTGGTGAAAAATTTGTTTTACGCCATGTTATCAATATCATCGAAGTTTGACTCCAGACTAGAGATTATGATCTATATATATGACTTAGACTTCTCCTACTTAACCAAACAATTTCAAACTTATAACATTTCTCAAAATAACCATTTTAAAATGTAGCATCTCTTCGAGGCTGACAACGTTAAGACCGACCACTTTTGGTACATTGTGTCGCTCTGTTTTATTTCTCTCTCGTTTTTTTCTCTGTGTAAAGAGTTCACAACTCAAAATGCACCAATCAGAAAAGCTTTTGCTGTGATTTTCGATGATAGATAGATTAAATAAAACTTCCGATGAGTATCTTCCCCATGCAAAAATGCTATTGTAGTATACTATTTCCTCCATTTCATATTGTAACCGTTTTATATTGAAAATAGTTTTAGCAAAAAAATTGTTTCACTATATAAGTAGTTTTAACACTTTAATTCATTTTTTTACATTTATTGAACAGTATGTGATCAATTAAATTATGTTAATCATTTTATAATTGGTTGAAGTTATATATTAAATAATATTTTTAATAAATAGTCACTTTTTAAAAATCATTGCTTTTAGCTAAAACTACCTACCTACAATTTGAAAAAGAGGGAGTACATTTATTTATTTATTGGGCACTAGATCATCAAAGTAAATTTAAGGTAAATATTGAAATATGGTGAGAAATATGAGGCATGTAACATGCAAAAACGAGAAAATGCTCAATAAAATTGCAAAAGGGCAATCGAATTAAAACATTGTTTTCAAGGTGGTCCCTTCTTTATATAGCCCAGACTTTAGGAACCATATTACAAACATTTCCCTTTCAATATTGATTATTATAAATATTTTTACTGTATTTTATTAATACTTATGAAGTTAATATGAGTTCTTCTGTAATTATTATTGTTTCTTTTGGCTTTCTTATTCAGTGAAGAAAATGACCGGGGGAATGGACAATTTATTTTAGTTATTGGGTGCAACCATCGTTGAAGTGGAAAGTTAATTATTGTTAATTAAGTGGACCCATCATATAACCCAATGGGCCCTTTCCTGAATGATTATGAAATTTTAATTGTACTATGATTTTGATCAAAAAAAAATTGTACTATGATTGAAGAAAGCATATTAATCAACGGTTCAGATTCAGTCCTTAGTTTATGGTTTCTTCTTTATCTTCGCTTCCCTTCTCCTTCCTCACTCCCTCTTCTCCCTCTCTTTGGACTTGCTTTGCTCTGCCCTAAAAACAAAGGAACAGAATACAGAGCACATACACTGACAGGATGTTGCTCGGAAAGAGACGACGACCACCGATCAACAGAACAACGAGCCTATCGGAGATAAAGTTCGATCTCAACCTTCCCGGAGAATCTGAGGTATCATCAACTCAGCAGAGTCCAAGCCAAAACCCCATGGTTGAACCATACGTTTCCAACGGTCAACTCGTAGCAGCAGCCGTCGATCGACGGCTGTTAGCTATGGTCTCACCGAGAGGTAATCTAAGGAGACACTCGGTAGATTTTTCTGACGCTGGACATTTCTTGAGATCTTGCTCTCTCTGCGAACGCTTACTTGTTCCTGGCCGCGACATCTATATGTATAGGTACATAACTAAAACACACATAAAATCATCGACAAGAAACTGTTAATCTGATATTAGGTTTCCGTAATTTAATTCGAATGATTTTGTGATTATTTAGTTTATTTGTTTTTTATAATTTGAATATTCTATATTTAGCAATAATTTTTTGTCATTAACTATGGCAGGGGAGATACGGCATTTTGTAGCTTGGACTGCAGGCAACAGCAAATAGCACAAGACGAGCGCAACGATAAAAGTAAACAGGCAAAGGAATCGACGTTGGCGACCACCAGCAAAGCCGCCAAGGGAGGGCGAGCTTCAACCGCCATGTAATCTCCCATCTTCGCGTACATTATATATTGTTATATTTGTTATGTGTGGCTTGCTATGTGTTTGTATATTATGATTATAATAGTGGGGTAAAACATATTAAAGCTTTGAGCGTTAATTGACTTGTGTTAATCACTCTCGTGTGTTGTGTTGGAATTATATATGTTTTTTGAGGGGTTTTTCAGATTTTACAAGTTTTGTGATATATATGAAGTAAAAATCAAATGTATGCGAGTGAGATTGCATTTTAGGAGTTTCTTTCTTTCTTTTTAATCAATACAACTAGATTTTGACCCGCGCTTTCAAAGCGCGGGTTTATATTTGGTGAAAATTTTATATAATCACATTTATATAATCCGTCTTGTATATGTATTTATATAATCCGTCTCATATATGTATTTTATATCCAGATTTATGTTCGGTAAAACTATATTATACATGTATTTTTAGGTTTTTAATTTTGAATTAGATATTTTAAATATAAATCAATATAACAGTTTTATAGTTTTGATCGGTGTTTTGAAATTCAATTGAGACCTGCGGTTGAACGGAGTACCGGTTGATCAAAAATAAATTCAGTTCGGGTTTGAAAAAAAAAACAAAATTTAAAAATCCAATAAAAACTACTAAAATCAAAATCCAGTTACCGGTTGAACCACTGGTTGAACCAATAAACAATTTTTATTTTTTATAAATAATTTTTGTTAGATAGTTGGGATTATATTTAGGAAAAAACGGTTTAAAACCAAACCATTAAATAGTTTGAGAAAAAACGATGCAGTTTCAAACATGTCCGGTTGGAAAAATATTAAAATGATGCAGTATCAAACACGGAATAATCACATACCAAAATTGAATTAGGAAACCGGTGGTTAATGACAAACCAAAAAGAATTAAAAAAGAAACCAATGCAGAATGTCCAAAATGTCATTAATAAATACAAAAGAAAACCTCTTTATTAGGGGTAAACAGAGTAAAAATCTAAATGTGTTTGTACTTTAATAGTATAGATATTAGGAGAACGGGGATCTAGATATTAATTAGAGTCACCGATAAAAACAAAAAGAAGTTGAGGATTTAGCAGTAGTAATTTTGAATCATTATCGGGATATCATCGACAAAGAAATACTTTAAAAGAAAAGAAAAGTAGATAAGCAGCGTAATTGGTTAGCTGATCATATATGTACTCCTTCGAAGTTAGAACAAGTGTGAAGTGTGTACTTTTCTCAGACATCAAACCTGGGACTAATTCCAAATTTTCAATTTAGGTCAACTAGAGTTTATGTAAAAGTCTCGACTGGCTGTGGCCGATCTGTGTACTTTAACTCCACATTTATACAAATATATACACTGATATTACGGTGTTCTTATGACTTCATTTTGTTCTTTATATGTAAATTTATATCTGAACAGACAAGGTTAACTGAATACGATATTGCTTGTGAGGAATCTAATGCCTAATCAGCATGTCCCAGTATTCACCAATCAGAAAAACAATAGATTCTCTTAGACAATCAGTAAAAACAATAATTCTCCTATACCATCCTCGATGACACACTAATTTTTTTTCCATAACTTAACCAATTTAGAATAACTCTATTATAGAGTAATTTTTATAAGAATTATTCTAAATAGAGTAAATTATAGAAAAAAATAGTGTATCATTGGAGATGTTCTTAATAGAAAAAAATATTCAATGAGTAAAAACAGAAATGATATGTAATAAAAAGATGTAAATATCGTTTGAAAAAGATGTATATAAAGTTTATGTCACATATATTGATATATATATATATATATATATATATATATATATATGTGTGTTTCTTTGTAAATAAATTTTGTGATATTAAAAATATTTTTAACGTATTGAGTAAATAGAATAGTACGACTTGGCCAAATTGGCATGTGTCCGCATCAAATTTGGCAAACTATCGAATTCCAATGTCTCTTTGGTCTCTAGCATCCATGCTACTTAATTATTGTTTTACAAAAACAAAAGCTGTATACATGTTTCAAATCAAAAGGGTACACTAAAAGCAAGTCCGAGTTATAAAATAAAGATGGTTGGCATCTTTCTCGACCAAAGAAGATGGTAAGAAACCAAGAGTAACTGCCTTCTTCTATTTGTTTATTTAAGTGAAAACCAAGATCAAACCAGCATATGAATATATGCATTATATTTATCCATTTTGAGTTATTCACTAGGTTGAAGATAGTAAGTACGTACCTCTTTCTTTGAAGTTTCAATCTTGTTCATAAATGGAGCTTTGGATGCAGTTTTCACAGAACGAACATACATGTGTATAAAGACTTAAGACAAGTGTGAGGTAAAACCTCAAAAATGATTGGCTAACATAAAATATAATTGTAACAGAGTATGAGCCATATATGTGTGGTATTTGTTTTTTACGAGGGGACATGACAGGAGATGAGAAGTTGTCATGTACTTTTTGGTTCTACTATATTCAAAATAATCTAAGAACATCTCGGAAAACATTTTCATCAAAACTTAGAATATGAGATTTTGGACGGTGAAACTTCATATTACAAAACTTCTTATTTAAATTTTTTATTTTTAAGTCTTTGCAATTATCCGTTTTTTCAAATAATATTGTTAACTTTTATTGTTATCATTTTAGTCCTTATATTTTTGGAGGATTTTCATGTTTACCATTTTGTTGGTATCATTATTCATATTTACCATTTTAGTCTCATGATTCGCTGGTTTTGTGTAAATCTAGTCATACTAGATTTACACAAACAAAATCTAGTCTTCTCTATTAAAAGAAAAATACCATTTTTATCAACTACAAAATAGTCATACTAGATTCATATATTAAGTTGCATTTTTTTAATTATTTACATCAATACTATTAAAAGAAAGTGCTATTTTATCTACTATAAAATAGTCATACTAGGTCCATATATCGAGTTACATTTTTGATTATTTACCTTAGTTTATTTGCATTTCCAAATAATTATAAGAATATTAATATAAAATCTATTTTAACTATAAAGTAAATTTTAGTTTTAGTATAATGACAAAATCTGTTGATAAAAAATCTAACAAATCTATTTAATAAATTTAAATATTTTTTTATTAATGCACTGATTAATTTCGTCATAAGTAGTATAATATTATTATGAATTAATTTTAATTAATATTTTATCATAAACAAAATAATAAAATTATATGCTAATTTTATAAATTTTATAAGTATAGTCTATATTATATTAAAATAGAAATAATAAATGAATTACATATTAAAATTATATTAAACTGGTAAACCAATATATTTTGAAAAAATATAATTTCACTTAGAAAAATAAATAAATAATTATTCACCGTTTAAAGTGACTAAAATTTCATTCACCTTTTAAAATGATTAAAATTCCTATATTTTGTAATAATTTTTACAAAAAGTAATTTTTAACATATGTTAAATTTTTATATTTAGAACTATATATTATCTATTTATTTATTTTAAAATGACAGTAATATATTATCTAAAATAATTATATATAAAATAATATAAACTTATATATATATATATATATATATAAGATTACTTTTACGGATGTGCGTATCAAAATCTAGTCAAAAAATTAGTATCGCAGTATATGTACCCCTATCCTTTTTATCCTAAGTACACTGCATCATTATTATGTTGAAATATCCCTGCTAGCTGGAAAAGGTTTTAACATATAGTATGTTTTTCTTGTCTTGATAGAAGGTTTTCTATATAGAAAAGAGATGTTTAACATAATATTTCCTTTTATATACTGTTTTCTGGAACTTCAAAGTATATGAATATGTATCATGTTAAATGTAATTAATAGAAGGCTATATATATAATCTTGATTTGTTGGATGCATCTGTCTTCGTTTGTATTTATGTTTTCTACAATGCATCATCTGCAGTGCCGTCCCAGTGAGTGGCCTTAAAATTGTACTAAAAATAAATAATACCACAAACAATACAAAAAGCTTAAAATAGTGATAAAATATGGTGTGTTTTTCTTTACTTCAAAAGGTTATTTCATCTGCGAATCTATATCAGAACAATACAACCAATCAAACTAAATCTGATAGAAAACTCATGCCGTTATGGGAAAAGTGATTAAATATGGTTGAAATAAAAAGTAAGGTGGATAAGATAAAAATGAAATATAAATGATTACTCAAAGTCAACCATTTATCCAAAAATGTGGCTTTTTAACTATTTATAGTGTGGCTTAAAACAAATACTTTACCGGACTTATGTTTTATCTTTTAATAACATTTCTGATCGCAGTAATACACAGGGTGGAATGCAGAACCAGCGAGTCATGAGACTCTTGGAACCTAAGCCAGCAGGAAACAAACTTTACTCTGGAGACGTTAGCCGGCAGACTTACAGAATCTCCCGAGACAAGACATAAACCATTAACAACAGAGTTTTAAGAAACTACAGACAACAAATACTTCACCATCCTTACGTTAGGCACGGGGCTGTGCATCTGCAAAGAAAGATGGAAGTTCAGGATACTCATTGAATAAATAGAAGGCTTTGTTAGAGGGCTGAAAATTGTTTGTGATATATTTGATCTATTCTGGCCCATATTCTGATCTGACACCGATAGGTGTATAAGCAAAGAGGATATATCATATATGTAATAATATATATATCATTGGGAATCATATATAAATGCGATGTTTTAAACACAACCCCGGAAAATGAAAAGAAAAAAAATCACATTTATATATGACTCCCAATGATATATATATTATTACATATATCCTCTTTGCTTATACACCGATTGGTGTCAGATCAGAATATGAGCATCTTTGGAACCTTCCATCACTTTCGCTTGCGCTTCAACGATGGTAATGATTACAAGTCTAGATAAGTTTGTTGTGAGTTAGCTATTCCGGAGACGACATGAGAAGATTCCAATATCCGAAGAAATGAGGTGAATCTCTCTTTCCTGTGATCATCGTCAATGGTAGAGAACAGCAAACGGCTCAAAATTTATGAATCTGATCTAGCGGAACGCGTTCGGGATATGGGTCGAGCGAAGCTAGTTAGGAGTAGTTTGATTTGGGAAATCTTGTACGAGTCGAATCTTGTAGTCAAAATCTTATTCCCGTTCCCGGGTTGTGAAATAAATAAAATATTATATTTTAAAAAAACCCTGAAGTTGTTGGTCTGACATAAAGGTTATTAGGTGATTTGATGGTGTATATATTTTGTCATATGGAGGAAAAAAGTAATTGAGGGTGTCATGTGTGTATGTGAGCCACTACTGAATCAAATGTTAAAGCTTTACGAAACATTCTTCATATTTACACCTAACCTTCTTCTCATTAGAAAATAAAAGAGTCATAGGTTCTTTTTTCTTCTATGACTTCATTTCTTTTTCTTTTTCTTTGAAAAGTGTCACATGAACCGGGGCTTTTAACTCTGGTGATAAAGAGCTCACAGCTGTGAGTTTCGTCACCTAGATTCGAATCCCGGTCACTGGAAAACTAACATTTTGGCATCACTAGGGATAGAAAACCGACACGTAACAACACGTGACTAGTCTGGACCACTTCTATGGGATCAGGATACCTCTGTATAATTCAAAAAAAAAAGTGTCACATGTTAATACTTCACTGTAGTCTCTAAAGAACTTTCTAACCATAATGCCCATGAACAAGAGATATTTATCATATAATATGGTGGTGACGTAGTGTTAACAACAACGTAATAGAATCTAAAACGTCTGTACTAGTTTTGGATCTCCAGTTATAATACAAAGCTTGTTGAACTAATTAGCTGGTAGTTTTAAAAATGAAGAAATGGACCATATCTCACGTTATTCACGATATCAGGAGAAAAACGATAACCAAAGAAGAGAAAGGTACTTTCGATTAAGAAAAAAAAAGAAGAGAAAGGTATTATTATTTGAACAAAATCTGACGGCGACAGTTCACCTAAAATTTCACATGCGATTCATCTTCCTCATTAAAAAGACGTCCACCTGCTCTGAAAACGATGACACCTTTTTTATTTTCTGCAGACGTCTTTCATTCAATCAAAACTTACATTTATACTCTCTGTTTGTATCTAGAAAGTTAACAACGAAATCTTAATGATCGAAAACATAAATTTATATTTTATACTCTGTTCTGAAAATTAATCACAAAGTCTTTAACCCTAAGTTTTTCAAATTTAATTACTATTACTATTTTCCTGCTAGAGTAATTTTACTTTACTAATATGAGATTAAAATGAATCAAACAAATTTTCAATAATGTTATACTTTTCTTATGGCATCAGCTAGGACATCTTCATCTTCATTCTATTTCTTACTCTAAAATAGAGTAAAAGAGTTTATGGAGTAAGAAATGCTTAAACTCAACTTCATAATAGAATTTTCTCTATAAATAGAATAATATTTTTTTATTTGTTTATTATTCAATTATAGAGTGAAAAATGGAATAGGGTTTTTAAACATTTTACCCTCATATTCTATTCTACTTCATTTTAGAAAAAAAAAATTTACATTAGAAATGCTCTTATATCGATAAACTCCATTTTTTCTTTAAAATAGAGTTATTCTATCGATTGGATTACTTCCTTCCTATTTCTTTTTAAAGTAAAAAAATACTTAAATTTCACTCTATATTTTATTATAAAATTGAGTACTGAGTAATAAATGTTATAATTATATTTCATTTTTACTCTATTATAGAATAAAAATGAAATGAAGTAATTCTTTTATTTGTTGTTCACTACTTTATTTTTACTCCAAAATGAAGTAGGGTTGGAGCAAACTACATTCCATTATGGAGTTACTCCATTATCTTCTTTTTTTATCAAAGAGTTTTTTTTTTGTGAAACTGCATATTTTTCCATTCATAACTTAAAGGTTTACATAGATCCAAGCACCATCGAACATATGATGTGCGGTCGATTTAGGGAATTTAAAAGCAAAGCAAGTGAAAGATAGAGACACAAACATAGCTATGTTTGATAAAATGTCCAAGTTGATATCAAAAGAGCCACTCGCAAGAAACCTCGTAGAGAATATACTGCGTCCTTTGAAGTCTTCAGACTTTGAAATAGTCACTGTATGTCGTGACGTTGAATGCTCCACAACCTCGAGTCTCATCGGGATGATTCTCGTTGTATCTTCCGGTCCCAAACAAACCATCACACAAGATATCAAGCGGTTATGAAGACGAAAACACTCACTGGCTTTAAGGCCAAGAGAAGGATACCTCTTATAGAGAGGAGTTTTGGTGGAAAGATTCTCTCCTGCAAAGAGGAGGATGGGGGAAAATGATCTCTCATGCCCCTGGCATGAGGAAATTTGTTTAGCCACTGTTGTAAGGAAAGTGGCTAAAGGACTATAGTCTTCAGTCTTTAATAGAACCTGACTAACTAATGGTAGTGATATAATACTTGTTCTTGTCAGAGTTGAACGTTGTTGCTGATGAACGTTGTTTGAAGTTTCTGAATTAACTGCACCAGTAACGAGAAGCCACGGATGAGAGTCTTCAGAACTTTTTCCCTTCATGCCAACGAACAGAGATAATAGCTTGACTCTAGATTCCAAGGGAGCAAGCAACGATTTCAGGCAGACACTTCCACGTCCAGCATTACCGTACCGGAGCCAGGAAGATTTGGCGAAAACAGAGTTGATCCACTGGTTAGTGAAGTCCAAAAAGCTTAGGGAAATTGAGCATGTGTTGGTATGTGCTACTGCGAGTGGTGTTTGCGGTGAGAGTCCAATGCCGCCAAGGCTCACAGATATGGCTCGCAATGAGCAAGAAGGGTCGGTATGGTTCTTGAGAGAGTTCTGAGAAAGGTCTTTCCGGGAATCTCTGGAGAGTAGCTTAGTTCCGGTGGACTTTGCATAACATCCTGAGATTTGTGTCGGCGGATCCATTACGGTAAGTTTAAAAGAGTAATAAAACGCAGCTGGTGGTTCTACAGGAACAGAAAGGACAATGGGTGAGCTTAGCCTATTCCTCCAAGGAGATACATCATCAAACCCCGCCATTAACAGTTGAGACCAAGCTCCTGTGTAAGATTCTTCAGGGCTTTCACCTGAGACGCGGTTAACACTCATGACAAGGGAAGAGTCTGGAGCCGCGGAACAGAGAAGAATAAGCCAAGTAGATAGGGAAACAGCGAGCACCGGGTTCATGTGGCTCTGCACCCTTCTCCTTTGCAGACTCAGATTAGATCTCCAAACACCAAAATACAAGAGGTTTAACAATGGACAGTAGAGAGAGAAGAGGTTTGAAAGGAACAAAGAGAGGAAGAAACAGAGAGGATGAGCAAGAAGATCCCGGCTCCGGCTAGATCTGGCTTCACCGGCGCCGAAAAGAGGGAAAACAGAGACGGCCTCGATAATCGTGTCTGTAAGCATTTTAGGGCGAACGATGAGTTGTTGTTTTTTTTTTAGAAAAAAAATTGTATTGGAAATGCTCTTTTGACTCTGCGTTTTACTCCATTATCTAGTTACTTCATTTTAGAAAAAAAAGATATTGGAAATGCTCTTTTGACTATGCGGTTTTCCGAAGGGAAAAACCAAAGATATGTACATTTAACCAATTGATTAAAATCACTTCCTCAATTTTTTATTAAATTTTTTACCAAAAAAAAGTTATTACTATTATGGTAAAGTTGATATTGTAGTTTTTTTTTTTTTTTTTAATTATTTACGAACTAAAGAGATATTTAAAGAGGCATATACATAAGTGGACTGAGGTTGGTTTGCAGTTCATGGTGACCACACAGCTAAGTTAGATGATAGCATAATCTGGGCCACTGATCATGGACCCGTGGCGAACGGATGTCGGATTCAAAAGTCTTTAAACGGGTAGTGTGGGACGGAAACCGCGTGAAGGGGGCTAGCTACAAAGGAACTTTTCTGAAATTGGATAAGCATTTTCATAGTAACGTAAAGATGACAGACACGCGCAATCCGTGCCACTGATCTAAAAAAATCGAGGTCGATGATCTTTGTAGCTATTACGTGTATTACGCGTTAGATATTTTAGTTTCTAAAAATTAAAAAAAATAATTAAGCATATATATATATATGTATAAATGTTTTTTTATAAACAAAAGGGTTAAATTCGGGTCACTATTGGAACCAGACCTAACCTCCGGGGGAGTCGTAAGCCTGCGGATGGACTCCTTCTCCTAGGCATTCAAATGGGTTCTAAAGTATAGACCCATATCCGCGTAAGGTGAACAGAACAATGTGACTTAGTTTCGTATAACAAGAAGATCGAACCTGAAACGTGTTGGCGTCCCAGGCCCGTCCATTGCCACTTGACCACAAGGTCCGTTCTATATGTATAAATGTTAAGATATATATATATCATCTTTTATAGAATTTTGAAAGTTTAATGAGAAGCGATGCCAGACAAATAACACTTTCCAAGGTAACCTATTTATCACCTTTTAAGTAGTTAAAATATATGTAATATTATAGTTATGCTTATTTAATTACTTAATCGTCATTGTCATGGCCAAGTCGGTGCACCAATTTAGTAATTGATATGTTCCTCAGAAAGAAAAAATTTACATTAAAATTTTACATTAATTTAGCTGTCTACATTGTTTAGTATAAAAATATCTGACATTTCCATCAGTCTTATAAATTCGACTGGATTTGATTATTTTTGCTCAAAACAAAATATCAAATAGTCTGAATTATTAATCTGTAGAAATATATCTCATTTTTCAAGAATATTTTCAAAGATCCTATATCGATCATATGTATAAATGAATATGATGTGTCGTATAATATATATATATATATATATTATATTGGACTCACCAACAAAGTTACACCCCCTGTTCAAAAACGTGGCCGTTTAGGCGGCCGTCTGAGCGCTATTCAGTGGATGACCGCGGCGAATTGGGCCAAATCGGTGAATCCAGACGTTGACCCGCGTTTGACCGTCTAATTCCCGCGTTGACCGTTTAATCCCGCGTTGACCGCCTAAGTTTTTTTTTTTTAAGCTGAAATACGATTGATTATTTTTACTCATTATTGACAGATTTGTATAGTTATTGGTTACTAAATAGTTACAATTAGTTATCTAACCCAAAACAAACACATATATTACATTAAGGATTTTCTCGTATCACACGCCCAAATCTAAATGTTCGATAAATTTAAAGGAGATTGTTTCAAAAACTTATCTAAAAAAGTTATAATTATGTATAAGAACTTGTGTCATCATATTTAAAATTAACTAAACATATTATAAATATATTAAATTGTATTTAAAACTAGGCCCCGCGTAATCTCCGAGTACTCCCCGATTTTTCGGTAACTCGCTAGGCCCGGATTCGCCGCCCGACTAGCGCCTAGCGTAGTTTCGAACAGGGGTTACACCTAAATCACTTCAAAATTACACCTAATCACTTCAATCTTCGATCAAAAAAAATCACTTCAATCTTATACCAAACAGATCTCTAATCTACTTTTTTTTTTTTTGGTAAAATATCTCTAATCTACTTTGGACTCTGTTATTGTCAAAGATTGTTACATTTTATGTAAACTATATTACACGAATGTTTAGCAAAAAAAAAAAAACAAAGTTACAATGAATGTTCGTATAATCGTATTAGGTTTAGTGTTGAGGTAAATACGAGGCCAACGTGTGTAACATTTTGTACAAGGGACTGTATTCCTTTAACAAAATATGATATAACTGTATTATTCTCCAATATTCCAAAAACATCTTTTTCCTCCAGATAACATATCTTCACTACTTAGTTTACAAAAAAAAAAAAAACATATCTTCACTACTCCCCTCTTACAACGTTGCACGTTTACTGATACATACATACTGCATGTACCGTATAACTTGACAGAAAATACAATACGTATAAAAAATACACTACATATAATCTTAAGGATTATGAGAAGTCCAGTTATTGATCAAAACAATGTAAGAGCTCTTGAAACTTGAAAAGTCCATATAGTTATGAATATAAAAATCAAAGACGATGTACGTAAATTAATTAGATAGAAATATTCCGTCACAGGAAAGATGAAATCTGTATTAAGAAGCTGTCAATTTAAATTAGAGGGTGCATTGTACAGTTGAAAATTTTCATTTCATGCTCCGCCAGTTATGTACTTGAAGATTTATTGTAGTTTGAAAACGGAATCTTATTCTTTCAACATACGCAAAGTCATGTGTATCCATCCAAATATATCAACCAAGGACACGATTGCCTTATATTAAGTATTAATTCGTTTGTAATGATTGATTATTGTACACATTTTATGAATCCAACATATAATATCAAGAGTTTAAATTGTTCCAAAGAAAAAATAAAGAACTTTGACAATACATGAGATATTATTTGCCGATTGAACCTTTTTTCTTTTGCAGCCAAGCCAGCCTTTCATGTTGCTTCTATTTTATTACAAAGATTGCTTAACGTTTATGGTCATAGTAACTGTATACCTTTATTATTTGGCGCGCAGATACGCCGCTATTTCAGTCCACTGTGAAACTCGAAGCTTCTTCCGCCGCAAACGGCGTACATGCTCAAAGGCCACGTGCTTCCCATACTTACCTCGTGTTTTGGTAGGGTTGATTGAGCAGAAATACTCGTTACTCGACTCTCTATTCGCCTCATTCCCATCTTGATTTTTAAGTACAAGTATTAAATAAGTGTAAAAAAACGTTCATTATTCAGCTTGTATTACCCGTTACTTGGTTATAGAAAACATTTTGTCGTTATGAGAAACAAATTTTTTATATTAAAAATTTATGTTTTGATCAGTTTTTTGAACATGAATAAATATTTGAATTATAACATTTTCCGTATTTTCTAGTACAATAATGAAGGTAAACTTTAATAGCTATTTCTAGTAAAATATATTTAGTAAAATTTTAAATACTCAAAAATATTTCCAAGTAACTCATACAGGGCCGGCCCAGAGGGGAAGCCAGCCAAGCCATCGATTAGGGCATCCAATTTAAAGGGGCATATTTTCTATAAATTTTTGTTACTATATAGATAAAAATAATTTTATAAGATTTTTTTAATTAAAACTATACTTATTGGACATTTTTACTTATGATATTTTGAAGGCATAATTCAAATACTGAAAAATTCTTTAAAATGATATTCATTCGAACATAAATAGTGGTATTTTACTTATGGAATTAATATTACAAGAATCAATGTCACAATAGATTAGAAAACCTACTATAATATTTTTTTGTTAAAGAATGAATGTTATATGACAATATAAATTATTTAGTGGGCATTTTTACTTATGATATTTTGAATGCATTTTTACTTATGATATTTTGAAGGCATAATTCAAATACTGAAAATTTCTTTAAAGTGATATTCATTCGAACATAATTAGTGGTATTTTATTTATGGAATTATTATTCTACAAGAATCAATGTCAAAATAGATTAGATCGCCTACTATAATATTTGTTTTTTAAAGAATGATTGTTATATGAAAAATATAAATTATTTAGTGTGCATTTTAGAATATAAGAATATCGATCATCACATATAAAAAAAATTTAAAAAGTAAAAATAGTTATTAGTAGTATAACATGTTATTTAAGAGATTACCTAAATTGATTTTGTTATCGATCAAAACTGTTATAAGAATTGACTATATTTATTTAATGAATGCTTTTACATGAAAAAATGCAAAAAAGTATATTTTAATGTTTTATATTTACTGTTTTAGTTCAAAATTTTAAATTACTTTTATATTAGTTTTTCTTATAATTTCAATACAAAATATTAAAAGGTATAGTTTTAAAATTGGATTAGGGCATTGTTAAACGTTTGACCGGCACTGCTCATACTTAGTATTCTCTAGTAAGAAATAATAAAGTGGGGGAAATAATTTGCAAATAACTCATTTTTGAGCAAATACTCAAAACAACAAGTAATGGTTTTTACCAAATCAAATACAAATCCAAATTTGAATTATTTTTACAAAACAAGTCAAAATAAGTATTAAGTATACCGAAATTTTATAAATATTTGGCTCGTAACTAGCCCTATTATGCAGAGTGCTAACTTTGTATAATATACACAAACAATATAACTTGAAAATTCTAGAGGCCACTAGCTAGTTTCTCAATTTTAAATACAAGTGGTGATCCGTACCCAGACCTATGGTGCAGTTATCTGCCAATCATCTCTAATGCTCTAGAGACTTCTGAATACTTCTGTAACAGTTTATGCAAAACTAAAGTCTAAACTACCCATTATTATCATGACTAATACATGCGTCTAAGCAACAGCTTTAGTGAAACAGTTATATAAATATATATACCACTATCGGCATCTTAGGATATTTTTCTTAATTCCAATTGTTATTTTATAATGAGGCGTCCATATTTGAATTCTGAAGCACAATGGTTTGGCTAATTCCTTAAGACAATTCGTGGTAATATTATTCTTCTTCCATATCATTTTAAGTGGTTTTTAAGATTTTTGTTTGTTTCAGTTCAAACTCAAACAAGCATGAAACGTATGCTTGCATATTCGTCCATAGGTCAAATCGGATATGTAATTATTGGAATAATTGTTGGAGACTCAAATGGTGGATATGCGAGCATGGAAGTTATGCATGAACGTAATGCTCACAACTTCCCTCTAGACCTAGCTGCTGTTGAGTCTCCATCTATAAATGGATAATTCTTTAGTGTTAGTTTAGACCTAGTTTAGTAATATTTAAAAACGAGCAATATAAGCCTTCTTTTGAAGGCTTATATTGCTCGTTTTTTCTATAAAACGGAACAAATCTTTTTTGAATATAATTTTTTTTATAAAAAAAGTAAGGTGTAATTTGCTATCAGTTTTATTATTTATTTAAATTGCTGCGTTAGAGGATCCCAACCTTCTTTCTTTCAATTCAATCTCATTTTTTCTGGCTCGGCTATACTATCCAGCCGAGCCATTCTCCTTTTTTATGATGCTAAGAAGTAAAAAAGCCAATAAATAAAAAAATCTATTCATCCAACAAAAGGAGAGAGAGGGATTCGAACCCTCGATAGTTATTTTTTATGAACTATACCGGTTTTCAAGACCGGAGCCATCAACCACTCGGCCATCGTTGTGAATAAGTGATTGTCTGATTTACTATTTTACCAAACAAAATCGCTCCAATTGGTTCGTGAGGCAGTTTGGTTGTACAAGACGTTGTCAATCTCACTAACCCCCCATTGTGGGATCCTATCTCTACCCACCAATCCTGCTTCCTCCTTTATCAGCATGTAGAAACACTCACACACACACACATACCAACTCTCCTCCCACATTCACGTTTTAATTCTGTAATTAACCTAATATACGTTATCTTACCCTTTAGAATTATGTTCAAGTTTTACTTTAAAATAAACAGCTTAGAAATGTAGTGCCATGCCGCCAATACATTTGTTTTAACTAATAGCCGGTCACTATAAGAAATTAAATGTAATTTGATGTTTTTAATCATTTGTGTTTTACGGTATAAATTTTTATTGATTGAATTAGCTGTAATTATTGATTTTTAGACAAACGAGAACGAAATTTTTTATAATTTCTTAGTTGATGTACAAAATTTTAAAATTCACTTATTTGTGATACAGAAGAATTACATGTAAATGATACAATAGATATGAGAGTCAAAAGTTGACATTAGTTTGCATTGTAAATTAGTGTCAACGAAGACCTGAGGTCTGCATATGAATTAATTCATCATATGATAGTTTATGTTCTACATTATATATCTATGATATTATTGTTCGTTTAGTCTAATATAGATTGCCTAAATTCTCAAAGAGTTGACTTCGAGCCAAGATTATATTATGCTATTAAACAATTGTTTGTATTATCTCCAACTAATAAGAATGTACTTATTAAATAGATTAGGGTGAGGATGAAGCAGGTGATGCATTAATAAGAATATCACAACTGTTTTGGAGGTAGCTGTGTGCCGTCACTCACCAGCTTATTCTTATCTCTTCATCATCATCATCATCACCAATCAATTATTTATTAAAAGTCAACCACTACTATCTTCCACGTTCACAAAAATGATTAAGAAAATATACATTCTAAGCTTTAGAAAGTTCTTTTGGGCTCTAAATTCGGTAAAAAGTAGGAGTGGGCAAAAAACCTAAACCGAACCGAACCAAACCAACCAAACCGAAATTAAACCGAACCAAACCAAACCGTGCTTTTTATGTAACTCAATTGGTTCATGTTTTACTCAACCCGAACGATTTGGTTTGGTTTGGGTTTAAACCGAACCAAACCGAACCAAACCGATAATCCAATATATATATAGAGTAAAAATATATATGATATATATATGTATTAACTTATTGTAAATTTTAGTTAAAGTTTCGTTTTTCATTTTTTCATAACTTCCATATCTTTAAAAAAAAGTTATAAATACGATTCAAATAATACTATCATATAAAATCATGTAGCATAAGTTTTTATATTCTCACTCTGTCGTTTATGAATTGATTATTTTTTAATAAAAGTATAAAACTGATGCCTTCATATTTTATAACCAACATGAACTACACCGAACCAAACTAGACCATAATAATGTAAACCAAACTAAATCTAAACCAAACCGAACTGAACCGAACCGAATTAAACCCAAATACCAAACCAAAGCTACTTTGGTTTTAATTGGTTTGAGTTTTATAAAACTCAAATTACCCAAACCGAACCCAAACCGAACCTGAAACTAAACCGAAATGCCCACCCCTAGTAAAAAGTCAAAACGAATATATACTACTCCTTCCGTTCCAAAAATGATTTATGTTTTTTTTTTGTTTTTAAACGATATATTCTATCCGTTTCAAAATGATTTATGTTTTAGAAAAGAAAAATTGTTTCTAAAAGATTCATATTTTATATTTTCAATGTTCGTAATAATAACAAATTGTGAACTTCAAAAACATTAATTGTGTTTACTGAATTTTGATTAGTTAAAATCCATAAAAATAGCTAAACACGGAAAATAATGCATTTCTTGTGAAAATTTTATGTGTTTTCTTAATAAGTGAAAAAAACTCTATGCAATATTTTGAAACGGAGGGAGTATATTTTAGTTTTTCAATATATGTCATAATGATAAATTATAAACTTCGAAAACATTAATTGTGTTTCTAAATTTTGATTGATTAAAAATTGTGAAAAATAATTAATAAAAAATAATGTATTTATGATCAAGAATTTACTTGTTTTCTTAATATATGTGAAAATTCTAAAACATACATTATTTTAAAACGGAAAAATATTAAAGAGAATCATATTAATAAATCTACTTACAAAATTATTACACCATTTCATTAATGATCTTACGTTTATTTTCTCTAAGTACGACACTATTATTATTAGCCATATTAATGCATAAACATTGAACCTGAAAGTTAAAAAATATTTGAAATACCCAAATATGCTTTAACATAAATAAAATATTTAGCATACTTTGGGTATCCATATCCAAACTAAACATATACTTTCGGATCGGTTTCAGTTGAGTTTTTTTTGGATCTGAATAAAGTTTTCAAAATTTAAAGAGAGTTATATAAGAATATAAATATAAAATTTTAAATAAACTAATTCCTGAATTACATAATTTTTAAAAAATCTCTATTTCGATATAATATAAACTTTATAACATAATATTATATAATTTCTAAATATAAACTCATATAAAAATTATAGTAAATAACTCCGCGCTGCCTGTCAAAATCTAGTTGACGTGAAACAAAACAATGTATTATGTTTCAAACTGATTACATGTTGAGCTATTTAGCTAGAAATACATAAAAGCAAAGATATTTAGGCATCCATGTACAAATCTTTTTATTTAGGTAATTGGTTATATGAGGCAAAACCAATTTACATTCTTCTCCTCTTGCTCAATAGTGTACAAGTCATGGTATTCAATGTATAGGAGAGCATGAACTCATCATCAACTTGAGTTCTTTCTATACTCTTCATTTCAATCACAACTACTTTAAAACTGGTTCCTTTTCTTTGAAGAGTCTTTCTTGTAGTCTCCACCTCACCTCTTTCTACACTCTTTTTGTAGATCTCTCAATTTTAAAACCAAAACCAAAGTATGAAAATCATTGGGAACAAGAACAAAGACTTTATTATCTGAATTTACATTTATGATGTTTTAACAACTTCTAAAATAATCGATTAAGCAAAAGATGGTTCCGCAAACTTAGTAAGTGCAAAGAATAATCAAAAACAAAGGTGAAAGTGTGTGTACCTTTAACTCCTTAGAAGTAATGACACAACAACAACAAGAAGTCAATACGTTTTGGCCAATAAGGATTTGTGTCGGGTTTGTTTTTTATTTCTTCAAGATCCATCAATCAAAACAAATGTTATTTTTAAAGGTGATAACAACAGTGGCAGTGGTGTTTAATTATATAGAGAAGTGAGTTTCAGATCCTTATCAGACAGTTGGGGGAGGAGTAGAGAAGATATAGGCAGAGCCATCAGACCCAGCAGACCCTAGCCGCAGCAGTTGTGACTGGAGCTCGCCTTCTCGCAAGTCCGACGATCTATGTGCCTCTCATCAATCCACCATTCATGAAAGTAGGTTGGGCTCGAGGTTGCAGGTCTCTGAAACAGGAGGGTTTTGAGGACTTTCTCGGTGGAGAGGATGAGATGGCGTTCGCAGAGGTCGTGGAGATCTGTGGTGAAGAAAAAGACGCCGCGGCGGGCGTAGACGGAGTGATCAGATCGAGAGTAGGCGAGGAGGGTGTGGCCTTGGAAGACTAGGATTTCCGCGAGTAATTGGCCGTAGTTGCGAATCCGATGATGGCGATTCACAGAGGAAGGGGGATTGAGCTGGATGGATTGGAATCGGAGAGGGAGAGACGAGAGATGGTGGCGGTGGGATTGGGAGGAGAGGACATGGAGATGGAGGAGAGAGAAGGAAAGGAGAGGAAAAGAGACAACGCAAGAGAAGGAGAGAGAATGAGACAGCTAGGGTTATTACCGAGAATTTACAGTACCTTCTCCATATACCTAAATAATCTTTTTTTTATGTATATCCAATGCAATTGCTCTTACATGTTTTACAATAGAACAAAGTTACAAACCAATAACTAACAAACCAATAGGTGTGAAAACAAAACCAGAACGGTCAACAAAAACAGGTATGACTATTTACAAATGATACTACGACACGTGTTAAGAACCAGAAAACATGGCAAGCAACTTCACTGTATGTAGTACACGCGTCGTCTGGCTATTAGAAGCAGGTCATCTCTGGCTCACAGGTTACATCAAATAGCACTACAAAAAGTAACCGCACTTGATTTTTACTGCACATACCTTAAAAATAACTGGTGGGTTATTATGTTATTTTATATTATTTAACTTAAATTTCTCGAAAAATATTTTGCATTAAAAAGGGAAATATCGAAATGGTCTTCTTTTTTTTCTTTTTTTTTTTGTAAAACCGAAATGATCAAAATGTAAAATACGAAAATAATATGAATAAAAACGGGAAACAGTGTGAGGAGACCACCTCCACTATATAAAGAGAGCCAAGCTGCTGAGGATAGAGCATCACCGGTGAGGCTGAGAGTAAAATTCACTACAAAAAAACTGAGTGTATTCCCCAAAAGAAAATCATCAGATACTAATTGCAATTATTTTCTCATCTGTTTTTCCCGCTTCTTTTTGTTAATCATCTGTTTTTCAAGAAGCAAAATCAGTTTCTGGGTTTATACACGTTTGAATGGTTTTAATTGATTATTCGTACGAAAATTCAAGCTTATGAAACTGTTTTTTCTTTTAATAGAAATCCAGCTATTTTCAGAAAGAAATCATTTTTAAAAAATTTCTTCTGATTTGATCTTTTTAATTTCCATAGATTCAGTCGAGGGTGGTTTTTTGTTCCCTCAGGATCATCAGGTTGCTTATTTCAAACCTTTTAGATCCATTTTTTCTTTCCTGAATTCTTTTCGGATTCAGTTTTTATTTCATCTTCCAAATTTTTTAAAAAATCTACAATTCGCCATGGATACTGCTATGAATTTGAACAGTAGCATAACGTTTCAACAACAACCAGATTCGTTTGGTGGAGGTGGTGAACTAATGGAAGCGCTTCTACCTTTTATCAAAAGCGTTTCCGACTCTTCTTCCGCGACCGCGTCTGCGTTTATTAATCCCGCAGCGTCTGGGTTCCCTCTTCCAACCTTCCCCGGATATTACCCGGAACACTATCTTACCCAACCGTTTTCCTACGGGTCGGATCTTCAGCAAACCGGGTCACTAATCGGTCTCAACAACCTCTCTTCTTCCCAAATCCACCAGATCCAATCTCAGATCCATCCTCTTCCTCCCACCAGATCCAATCTCAGCCCCAAGCCGTTACTCATGAAGCAACCCGGAGGAGCCGCCGGAGCCTACGGTGCTCCGCCGAAGCCGGCGAAGCTGTACAGAGGCGTGAGGCAGCGGCACTGGGGAAAATGGGTGGCGGAGATCCGTCTGCCGAGGAACCGGACTCGTCTCTGGCTCGGGACGTTCGACACGGCGGAGGAAGCAGCGTTGGCCTACGATACGGCGGCGTTTAAGCTGCGCGGCGATTTCGCCCGGCTTAACTTCCCCAACCTGCGTCACGACGACGGATCTCGCGAGTTCGGCGAGTACAATCCTCTCCACTCCACAGTCGACGCCAAGCTCGAAGCTATCTGTAAGAGCATGGCGGAGACGGAGAAACAGGAGAAGAAGACGACGAAGAAACGTGCGTCGACGGTGGCGCAGAAGAAGACGGAGACGGTCAAGGCGGAGGAGAATTCGAATTCGAATTCGATCGGTGATTCTCCACCGGTGACGGAGTTTATCGAGTCCGCCGGATCTTCGCCGTTGTCGGAGTTGACGTTCGCCGACACGGAGGAGCAGCCGCAGTGGAACGAGACCTTCGCGTTGGAGAAGTATCCGTCGTACGAGATCGATTGGGATTCGATTCTGGCTTGATCTAATTTGGTGGAAGATCAGGGGTAAATTGGTAATTTGGCAGAAGATTAGGGGTATAATAGTTAGAAGCTGCCTGCAATGGAGTTTTTGGAAATTGCAGAGAGAGGCTACTAGGGTAATTAAGATTATGTTAATATTATTTCTATTTGTGTTAATCTCTGTGTCGGTCCAGCTGCGGTTTTTTGTCATGCTCGACCATGCCACGGAATGTACTTTTTTTTTTCTTGGTTCTTAATGTAATCTCTAGTATCATTTTCTTTATCTTAATGCGATATTATTTTTGTAGTAAAATGAAATTGCCGCACTGGTACTTTGTTGCATTCATATAATTTTTACAAGGCAGTAACATTATAGATAAATCGTGTGATGTTTAACATGTACTAATATGCTTCATTTGTGGAAGTTTGTTTGAAGATGGGGTTTGATTGAAAATGTGAGACGGCCAAACGGGACACCGATTATATTTTATAGATTAAACCTGATAAAACTATTGAAAGCATTGTGAGTGTATTCAAATTCAAATAGTATTTGACCAAGAAAATTCATGATATCGTTCTCGTACCTCATAATCGGTGAGGACAAATCTATATATTTGTTTGATAATGACAAACAACTTTTGTCATAATAACCAACAAACAAATCACAGTAGTCGTGTTGATACAAAAGTTCCAAGCGGTTCGACATCCTAGAAAAAAGATATAATATCATCTATGATAGCAAAACACTTTGAAGAATTATTACAATAAAAGGTGTATTCTACATATTAGTCATAATACAATATGTGCACAAACGTTTGTTCCGCTAATAAAGTTGTCTTCTGTGTTTGCCAATTGTTTGCATGCAAAATGGAATCTTTCGAATGTGCTTTTACAACAATCCACATAACGTATAGTTCACCCCCTTACACGTTTCATTATACCCGATTCTTGTAGTCAATTTTGTAAGAAACCAATATTGTCAGTTATGTATTGGTCTTGTCCGTTTCAGTTCACAAATGGTGAAGCTTCGCGTGTTGGTAGATGTGGCTGGCCATGCCGCAACTTTTGTGCGGTATCTCCTATCATGTATATCCAACTACTCAAACTTAATACAATGTTTGAATTCGCAATAAAAAAAAACACAAGAAAACCAAGAACTCGATTCAGTCACTATAGTGAAGTAGGAAAAGGCAAAGTCGACAGGAATATGATCGAATATTCATCTCATTTTTAGAAAAGTGGATACGGTTTGCATCAAAATTATTATAATTTAGCCAACTATACGAAAACATATTTGCAGCGAATCTTGTTAATATTTTTAAAGTACAAAAAGCTAGAATATAAACCTTTTTATTATCATTTTGAACAAAATACAATAATCTCAAATCGTTTATGCGATGGCACGTCAATCAAACTTAAATCGTTTTGTTCATGTTTCTACCTTCTAAAATTTTGTTCTCTTTTAGATTTTCAAATAATCTAATATTTTTACGAATTAAGGATATTGAGGTAGTAGTAATTTATACGAGAGGTGAATTCCAAATTACGCAAAGGAAGCATAAAGCTGGAAAGTTTAAAAGGCATACAACATCAAAGGAGCCCACCAAAGATTGTGTTCACACTCCATTTCTCTTTTCTTTCACATGAATTTTCAACTATGTTTCGTATAGAAGTAGTTGTATTAAGAAACATTGCATTTAATTATCCAACACCATTATTATCGTTGACGTGTGATGTTGAATAAAAACCAAAATCTGAGTAGTTGTATTGCAGGCGTGGTTGTATGATCCATTCTAGTAACATGCGTGATGCGTCCGTCCTTAGTTAGTATATAATTTAACTTTAGAAAACAATTCAATGATTTGTTAACTTAAACGAGTACATTCAACTATTACAAATTGTAAATGTGCCGAGATTAATCTTGAATCCAATACAAGACCATTACACTAAACAAGAAAAACAGAACCAACTATAAACATTTTTAAATATTGATGATCTTGAGTATAAATAAATAAAAAGAGCACCAGTTTCTGCCACTATCCAAAATCAATCTTACTCTTACAACACTTGTATATTTCAGCTACTTAAACTTTCTTCGTTCCTGATGATTGGGCTGGGTTGTATGACTCAGCCAAATATAAAGGTAACAATGATTCCAGAAAACTGTGGAAACGCCTACAGTTTGCAAATGGTAAACCAACATTTGTTAAACTTAATGATCTTTACAATCTATTGTATATTGCTTGGAGAAGAGAGAGAACAATCACACACCTCTTATTATAGCACAAACTTTGGTGAGAGTGCAAGAACCTTCCTACCCATCAGTGATGATCATCTGGTGGCTACCCTGCAGTGCAGATTTGTTGGTTTGTTTCCCTTCAAGAACCCACTTAGCTCTTACCTCAAAGCCCATTTGTAGCCCATCTTGTCCCTCCGACTCCGACCGTCTCCAAGCAAGCAATTAATAATTACGCAAGTCTACTTGATCCAGGTTTAAGCCCATTACGGCTCGTTACTTTGGAGAAAATTAAATTAAATCAAATCTCTTTCAAATTTAAAGTTATATGAGCTGTACCTGCAGTTCACTTTTCAATATCCTTATCGAAGTTCCCTGAACAATAAAGTATGTGAAGATTTCAACTGAAATCATTACGATTTACGAACACATTCTTTAATATTGTCGTTTTTGTTGGCAATGGGTGGTATCATCACTACCATTATCAAACGGATTGTTATTTGATTAGGTCACTAGTGCAATTTTAGACATCCACCATATTGATTCTTAGAATTAAGAAATACTAGATTCTGACCCATATTTTTTTTTAGAAATTTAATTTTTATATTTGTATTTTAATTATATTTTGTTTTTTATATTATATTCTTTTTAAATTATTAATAAGATATTTTAATAATTGTATTATAATAATCGGACATCACATATATCAATATTTCATGTTCATGTTTTAATAGTATTGATGTTAGATCCATCTAAATTTATAATAATTTTTATTAAACTAAATATAAATTAATTATTAATGATCATTACATAATATGACTAAAGTATATATGAAAATAAATAATTTTAAATAATAATGATTTGATAAAGTTAGTGTATCATCTATAATTTTGTTTAGTTTTAGATTATTAAAATAAATTAAACAACCACATTACGCATATAATAATAATTTATACTTTTCTGTATATGTTATATTTTAATTTTTTTAAAACGACTATAAATTATTAAAACTGTCAACAACCTCACACTGAAAATTTTGTAATCCATGATTTATATTTTTGTTATGAAAAAATTCAAATGATTACAAAATCATATAAGTAGGAAGTATAATTTAATAAATATTAAGATCAAAGATATATAATATATATATATATATATATATATTAATATCTTTTAAATTAAACTATATACCATACATAAATACATAACTTTTTTATTTTGAAATTTGCTCTGAAGAATATTTTTTTGATAAAAGCTTTAAGCAAATATCGACAACTGAATATTTAAAATTTTAGAATTTGCATTAAATTATTTTTAAAAAAAGTTATTACTAAAACTATTAAACATCCCACAATGAAAATTTTGTTATTAGTGACTTTAAGTTTTTGTTATAAAAAAATATACAAATGATCAAACTATAGAAAGCATCATTTAATTGATATCATTACTAAAATATACTATATTTCTATGTTAATATCATTTAAATTTAAATATATACCATATAAATAGGAAAAATGATGGTTTGGACTAATAAAATGTATTTATATGTTCTCACAAATTTAATTATATACATTTACTAATTCTTAATTACTCAATATATATTTATTAGTCTATAATATGTATATGTATAAATAATTTTTATATATAATGTTTATTCCGCACAAGACGCAAATCTTAACTTAATTTTATATAAATTTGCAAAGGGCGATAGAGTGCGGATCGAAAGAGATTACAGTATAAGTTTCGCTAAACCATAAGTTAGTCCCCTCTTATAAATCCAAAATGTGGTCCTAGCATATATTTAAATGAAAAATATATGTGCTAAAAAAATACAACTACTAAAACAAAATATATCTCATATATACAAATTTTGATTAGAGATTGAATCAACAATAGTTTATAGGTGTGAATTAGCCTTGGACATTTGGTTCTCGGTTCCGGTTCGGTTCAAGAGATTCTGTTTTTGTATTTGGAAAATTCAATTTGGTTTGGTTTCAGTTTGTTTTTTTGGTTCTCAGTTTGGTAGTAACAAAGTTAGGAACCAAATAATATCCCAAATAATTTTGGATCTCATTCGATTCTAATATTTCTGTTAATTTGGATTAAAAATTAGAGAATTCGGGTTTTTGAATTAAGTATCAGATTTTTCAGATTTCTGATAATATTTGGATAATCGGGTAATTTAAAATATTTTAGATACAAATTATTTTGGTAACAGTAAAGAAATTGACGAGCACAGTTGCAAAATTTTGGTGGAGCCCGGGGGGAAGTACCAAGGGCATGCACTGGAAATCATGGGATAAAGTGTGTATCCCCAAAGATGAAGGGGGATTGGGATTTAAAGATGTTATGGATTTCAATACGGCGATGTTGGGAAAGCAACTTTGGCGCCTAATGACAAAACCGAATACTCTCTTTTCTAGAGTATTTAAAGGACGGTACTTCAGAAATGCCTCACCTCTGGAACCGATCCGCTCATACTCCCCATCATATGGCTGGAGGAGCATTATATCAGCTATATCTCTGGTTAGCAAAGGACTAATTAAAAAGGTGGGAACATGGTCTTCTATCTCAGTATGGAATGACCCTTGGATCCCAACCACTCGCCCGAGACCAGCAAACAAAAATCATCATAACTTGTTACCGGACCTCACAGTGGACGCTCTCATTATTCCAGGTACTAGGACTTGGAATTCACAGGTAATCCGGGATTTGGTAGACCCTTACGATGCGAAAATAATTGAGAGTATCCCCATTAGTCGGACGACTATGGAAGATAAGGAAGGTTGGCACTTTACTAAAAATGGAAAATACACGGTCAAGTCGGGCTACGAAGTGGAAAGGGTTTATCCTGACAATGGGTTAAAACCGCTATTATATGGACCAACAGTAGATGCTTTGAAAGTTTATTGTTGGCAGGTGAAATGTCCACCGAAGATAAAACACTTCTTATGGCAGATTATTTCAGGTTGCGTTGCGATTAAAAAGAATCTCAAAGCAAGAGGTTTGAAAGGAGATATTGGCTGTGATAGATGTGGGCATGACGAGGAGTCTTTGAATCATGTGTTTTTCGACTGCCCTCCAGCACGGCAAGTATGGGCGCTATCAACGATTCCGACTAATCCAGAGATTTTTCCATCGAGTTCTCTATTCACAAATATGGATTACTTATTTTGGCGAGTATTACCTAAACTGAAGGATCATCAATTCGCATGGATTATATGGTATATTTGGAAAGCAAGGAACAATAAGGTATTCAGTAATTTGGACGTTGACGCAAGGGATACACTAACGCTGGCTGAAACTGAATCTAGTATGTGGGTTGCGGCACAAGAGACAAATATAAGGAGTTCTTTACCTCCACAAATTCACCACCTTCCTATTATTCCAGGACGATGGTGTTTTACGGATGGCTCATGGAAGGATAACGAGTCTTTCTCGGGACAAGGGTGGTTTAGTACGCTCGAAGGATTTACAGGTTTGATGGGGGCTCGAAATGTTCGGGCTACTCTATCTCCACTACACGCGGAGGTAGAGGCTTTAATTTGGGTGATGGAATGTATGAAGAACTTACGACAGTATCAGGTCACGTTTGCAACGGATTGTTCTCAGTTGGTGAAGATGGTTTCGGAACCAGAAGAGTGGCCAGCCTTTGCGAGTTATCTGGAGGATATAAAGAGATTACAAGACAGTTTCTCGAGCTCACAGATTATCCATGTACCACGGACGGAGAATTTAAAGGCGGATCGTCTAGCGCACAGTGCCAGACAGCAATCGTCTTTCGTCGTTCACATGGATGCAGAGTTCCCAGTTTGGTCCGCAGAGTCTATATGAGTCTGTGTTGTTGACGACAAAAAAAAAAGATACAAATTATTTTGGTAATTCAATTTTGGAAATTTCGGTTTATTATTATTATTAAATTATTTAATTGTTTTAAAATCATATAGTTAATATTTATAAGTAAAATTCTATTATATAAAATTGGTTATCCATTCGGTTATTGGTTCGGTTCTAGTTCAGTTTCGATTTGGTTCCAGTTTTTTTATTCGGATAACTGGTAGAATCCAAGTCCGAACCGAACCTTTTTCCGGTATGGTTCTGTTTGGTTTTTCGGTTTCGGATAATGCGAGGTTTGGATTACATGTTAAAAGAGTTAAGCAATGCAATTGATTTCATATGAAACAGGCTTCCTTTTGTCACATTTATCATGAAGTTTGTTTCAATTAAGAGCTTCTACGACCTAAATATATCTATTATTGAAATATGTTTCAGTGTGATTTGAGAGAAAAAAAAGACTTCAGTTGTTAGAGAGTAAAATGAACTGCTTCATTTTTTTCGAATAGGGCTGTTAGTGCCAAAGCCCTACCCACATGATCTCTCAATATTGTCGCTCTCAGGACTACAACTAAATCAAACTCTATCTTCATCTCTTTGATCTTTTTTAGAAATTAATATAAAAAAGCAATATGATCCTTTGCATAATTTATTTATCAAGAGATTGCTACTTAACGATTAAATAAAAGTGTTTTTTTTTTCCTAGTGCTAAAGGCCTACCTCTAAGTTGATGCAACTTATCAAGATAACACATACCAAACTTTTCTTCGCATCCTTTAAATTATTTGATCATTGGGGCCTAGTAGTTTCTATTTATTTGATTTTTTATTGTCCAAGTGCATGTATTTATCATTCCAGCAAATCTATACTGTGCTACTTCAAAGGCATGAACGCAATTATAGCATCATTGGTAAATTTTAAGTGAACTACAGTGAAACAGGGAATCGAGCATACCTATTTACTCATTTCATGTGAATTCAACTAGTGACAACAACAAAGGTAAATGTTGTTGCTATGGTTTAGTACTTTTGTGATATAATTAGAGGGAAGGAGAGAAAATATATATTTAGAAGGTAGTTAAAACTGGGAGATGGTTTGATGAGTGTGTGGTTGAAGATGACAAGAACAAAGTGAAATGTGACCTTACAGCTTGTGAGTACCATCGGATAAAGAAACAAGCCTCATGCCCTTCCAATCTTTTTCCGCTTTATACCATTGTCTTTCTTTTTCTACATTTAATAATACGATGATTTTATATTGTCTTAGCAAAAGTAAAGCCCACGAAAGCTTTTCAACTCTACGGTCACCGAACCGGAACATGCGAAACAAATGTGGTTTGGTTTTAATAGTACTAAAAATTTATAAATATATATGTATAAAATTTTTTGTTACTATTAACAACAATGCGATTTGATCGATCACCATTCGAAACCTTAATCTATCAGAGCATTCGAGTATAACCCTTTGTCACCCTTACCACCTTCACATTATTTTCAGTGATGTGGATAAACTAATTTCATCTATGAATGTGCTTGGATACACAAAAATATTGACCAATTGAGTTTATAGAGGTAAAATCTAGTCTGCTATCCATTTTTTTCTTTTTGTCATCGACTTTTACAAAATCAAACAATCTGCTATCCATTACATGAGCTCTATAGTGACAAAATATTGATCACATTTGGTACACTAAGTCATTAAATTCAACATATATATTTACAAACGCCATCAATCTAACATGGGCATAAACCTCAAAGGTGAAATGATAAACAAATGAATGAATAAGAAGTGGTGACGACCATTAAATGCTGGAAGTGAATGTTTAAGTCAAGAAGCTTCTTGTACATGATGGAACAAAGTTGTTATGAACCCAATTCACTTCTTTGAGTCCTTGATCCATCACATCTTCTTGCCATATTTATCAACCAGTTTCACAGCATTTATTATTTTCACAATCAACATTTCATTTTTTAAAAAAAAATTGATATTGCACCACCTATTTTCACTTTTTAGAAAATAGGGTTTCAATGAAAACATTATTTTCTCCTCAAAAGCAAAAAGCATGTAAGAGCTGTAAGCACAGGAATTTGAAAGCCTAGTTAGAAAAGTTTATAAAAACAAGAAGAATTTTATAACATCCAAACATAAAAAGCTGAACCCTTCCATTGAGAGATCGATCCAAAAACCAAACCCCAAGAAAAACAAAAGCTATGATCAAAGGGAGAGATGGAAACAGAGGATCTTCTTCTTCCTCTGGTTACTCTGCAGATTTGTTGGTTTGTTTTCCTCCAAGAACCCACTTAGCTCTTACTCCTAAACCCATCTCTAGCCCATCTCGTCCCTCTGACTCCTCCAAGCGTCGTCCACACCACCGTCGTCAGCACAGCAAACTCTCCGGCCTCGGAGGAGGAGGACATGGGAGTCCTGTTTTGTGGGCTAAGCAAGCAAGCCGTAAGAATAAGGGTGGTGACGAGATAGAGGAACCCACTTCCCCTAAAGTCACCTGCGCCGGTCAGATCAAAGTCCGGCCGAGTAAATGCGGCGGGAAGGGAAAGAACTGGCGATCCGTGGTGGAGGAGATCGAGAGGATACATAGCAGTAAACCCCAGAGCAAGTTTTTTGGAGTGAAGAAAGATGTGATGGGGTTCTTGACTTGTCTGAGGAATATCAGATTCGATTTCAGGTGTTTTGGTGATTTCAGACATGCTGATGTCACTAGCGACGACGAAGAAGACGAAGATGACGATGGAGAAGAAGAAGAAGATGAGGAGGAGGGGGAAGAGGAGGATCCGAAGACTGCTTTCTCCAAATGGTTTATGGTGTTACAAGAGGAACAGAGTAACAAGGATAAAGACAACAACAACAATAATAAGTGCGTTCTTGAAAACTCAGACGAAGAACCGGCGGTTCCGCCGCGAAACGCGCTTTTGCTGATGAGGTGTAGATCTGCTCCAGCGAAGAGTTGGTTAGAAGAGAGAATGCAAGCGAAAACAGAGCAAGAAAACAGAGAGAATCATCAAGAAGAGAAAACAGAGCAAGAAAACAGAGAGAAACATCAAGAAGAGGAAACAGAGGATGAAGAAATGAGGAGTATGGAGGATGATAAGAAGGATTTGAGATCACTAGTGGAGGAAGAGAAGATGGACTTAGTGTTGATGAGATACGACACTGATTATTACAGACTCTCTTCAGACATTGCTAAGGAAACTTGGGTTGTCGGAGGAATTCAAGATCCTCTGTCTCGGAGTCGAAGCTGGAGAAGCTAAATTTTTTACCAGATCTACCGTCACACTCCATTAATCAGCGTATATTAAAAATATGATTAAGCTTTTTCACTGCCAGTTTGATTACCTATTTACTTAATCATGATACTGCTTTTTGGTTTCTTGAGTTGCACGGATTCTCATGTCTTGTATCTCAAAAGGTTTGTTTTTTTTCTTTTCTTTCTTTGTTTCGTGTATTTCATCACGAGTATTGTGATGTAACGCAAATATGTACATGGATTTTTGCTTTTACAAATATGCTTAATAGATTATTATTTTTTAATTTGTCTTTGATTATATGTTGGTACATATTTGTGAATCAATGAGGAGCCTGAGCCATCCATTTATAATGGACATAGTATAGGTAATTATATTATATAAGTTTAAATGAAACTAGAGATATCAGTTTGCGCCATCCAGTTATAATGGACCAATATCTACATTTTTTTCTGCTTGTAGAAGACCTAATAGATGAATGACCACAAGAATACATATGAGTGTTGTCAAATATCTATAATAAAAGTCTATTTTATTCTTTTTCGATATCTTTGCTCATCTTGTGATAATGCAAGATTCATTTGAGGATTGTACTTAAAATTAAACAATAATAATAATAATAATAATAATAATAATAATAATAATAATAATAATAATAATAATAATAATAATAATTCATACATTACTCAAGTGAATGTATTTGATTATCAAATACTAAGTAATTTTCCCGTGCTCATGCACGAATATAAATATTTATAAAGTAAATATATCGTAATAATTTATTAATATAATTTCATTTTCAATTATTTTATAATTTATATAAACAATATTAAATGTTTTTAGTTAAACATATGATTTTGGATATGTAATATATAATTAGTTTGATTATCACTTTAGTATATTAGATAGCATCAAATTCTTCGAATTCAACCATGATATTTTTTTTGTTTTAACTAGATTAAAATTTTCCATAATTTGTGATTTTCATTTAGAATGTTTTTTCTTTTATATATGTAAATATATTTTAGTAATAATATATATTGTTTTGAAAATCATATTAAAAAACCTAAGTGTTGCTCAATTAAGAATACATAAATAAATATAATGATAACATTTTAAAATCTCATGCATAAATGTTTTACAAAAGAAATAAATTGTAACAATTAGTTAATATTTTATTTTTATTTATTGGTATGGTTTGAAGGATTCCATAATTTATATGTATAAAAATAAATAAACATTACGATAAAATAATATTTTTTATTTTACCTTAGATTTTAGATATAAATAAAATTGATTAGTCTAGTTACTCATTTTGTGGATAGGATGACATATATTCCTATGTATTAAAGTATAATTTTTTATTAAGCCAAATCAGATTGGTTTTTATTTATCGTATCAGTTCAGTTTTTCATCTTAAATTTGTAAATATATTTTTGTAATATTTATAATAATTTATTATTTGTTGATTTTCTAAAAATATTTTAAAAATGAATCAATGATCATTAGAAAGTTGCATAAAAAAGTAACTAATAAAATTTTGTAAGCTTATAAACGCATATCGACATTTATAATAATTAAAATATTTTGTAAGATCTAAGTAATAATATATCTTAGATTAAAGTAAACTTAAAATTATTTTAATTAATATTAAATATAGTAATTCAGATTTTCTTAGTACTTTAATTATAGATATATTGGATTGTACGAACATAAAGGGGAAAAACTAATTAGCAAACTAAATATTAAATAAAACAATATTTTTAATTGTGGAAAATATAATATATTTAGTTTATTAAAATATCTATCTATACTATTAAAACAGAAACAGTGGTGAAAAGTCGACTTACGCAAATTGTTTTGTGTTGTAAATGATGATTCATCTGATGGGGACAGATGTCCACTAATCATCTATCACCGTCATTAATATGTGTCCTCATCTCCTCTTTAGTCATCTTTCACCTTTAGACACTTGTCCTCTTCTCTTCTCATATGAGATGACTAAGACACTTTTTCTTGTACTATAAATAGTACATACGTGAGATCAATGAGATACAACTTCACTCTTTTATTTTCTTACACACAAACATCTCTATCAAAGACTCTCTCTCCCACTCACGTTTTCTTCTTCCCTTTTTCAAACACAAAACAATATAAACATATATATATATATATAATAAATCATCACCTCACCTTTATTCTCAACACGTTATCAGCACGACGAGCTCTTTTATACCGACCGTTCTTAAACTAAGGAAGCGAGGTGATGTTTAAATTTATGTCTTTAAATATATTTAATTTATTTAATTTTTATTTATTATTCCGGAGTGAGAGGCTAGGCCTTCTCCGTTTATTTTCCGGGATGATAGGCGTTGCCTTCCCCGACTGATCGTTAAGATAGGCTAGGCCTTCACGATCAGAGAAACACGTGGTAGGTATTACCTCCGTGAATAAAAGGTCAAAAATGGAAGGCTAAGCCTCCTCGGACCTTGATTAAAAGAAAAGGTTAATATGGCCGACTATGTCGCCTCGAACCTTTAAAAATGATCAAATATGGAAGTCTAAGACTCCTGGATCATATGGTGGGCTGGACCCCCAATTTTATTTATGCTATTTAAATTTCTGCAATTTAAATTTACGCAATTTAATTTTTGCCTTTATTTATGGTTTTAAATTCTGCATTTAAATTATACATTTAATTCTCGTCTATATTTATATTATTTTATGAATACAGTAATCATGTCGAATTTGACAAAGCTCGAAATTAATGCCCTGGATATTACGGGAAATAATTATATGACCTGGGCAGTAGGTGCAAGAATGCACCTAAGAGGTAGCGGGCTTTTGGAAACCATCGATAATACTAAAACGGTGTCGGATGAGAAAAAGGCTAAAGCCATGATATTTTTACGACACCACATACATGATGGTTTAAAAGATGAATATATTACAAAAGAGGATCCTGGGGACCTCTGGCAATCTCTTAAAGAGAGGTTTGATCACCAGAAGTATGTGATCTTACCAAAAGCCAAACACGAGTGGATCCATCTCCGGTTCCAGGACTACAAAAGTGTAAGTGAGTTTAATTCCGCTATGTTCGGAATTACTTCAAGGATGATGTTATGTGGAGAAAAAATAAGTGATTATGATATGATCGAGAAAACTCTCTCCACGTTCCATCCTGAAAATGTAGTCCTGCAGCAACAATACCGGGTGAACGGATTTAAGCGTTATTCGGAGTTGATGCAAATCCTCCTTGTAGCGGAACAAAATAATCAACTCGTGTTGTTAAACCATCAGGCTCGTCCCACTGGATCTGCACCATTCCCCGAAGTGAATGTTGCATCATCCAGTTATGATAATTGGAGAGGACGAGGACGTGGACGTGGTCGAGGTCGAAATCATGGTCGTGGGAGAGGACGAGGAAGAAGATTCCGTCCGTATGATGAAAGAAATAAAAAGGACTTCCACGAGAATGAAAGGGGCTGGGATGATAAAAGGCAAACAGAAAAGGTTTGCTACAGATGCTGCATGAAAGGTCATTGGGTACGTACTTGTCGTACGCCAAGACACTTAGCCGATCTGTACAGAGAATCCCAAAAGGGAAAAGAGAAAAGTGGAGGTGAAACGAATTTCATCTCTGATGAACCCGGACCATCCTTTCATGGTTTAAATGATGATACTCATCTCGACGTATCAGATTTTCTGGTTGAGCCAGAAAACATCGATGTGTGATATAAGATCGATGTGATATAAGTTTACTGTATTATAGTATCGTTATCTTTTGTTTTGTAAAATAGATGTTATGTTTTATGTTTTATGTTTAATAATATATGTTTTATAAATATTTTAAATTCAGAAAGAATGCCAGACTTTGAGACTTTGGATGGAGATATGTGCTTGGCGGATAGTGCGTCAACGCACACGATAATTAAAGATAGAAAATATTTCTCCAGTCTCAAATTGAAAGATTACGCTGGAAGCGTAAGTACAATATCTGGTAATGCAAAGATTATTATGGGCTCGGGAAGAGCGAAATTTTCAATGCCAGGGGGAACAATATTTGAAGTAAATGATGCATTGTATTCCCCCAAGTCTCATAGAAACTTGTTAAGTTTTAAGGATATCCGAAAGAATGGATATCATATTGAGACTATGAGTAAAGATGGCATTGAATTTCTTTGCATTAAGTCTGAGAGGAAACATATATTGGAAGAGTTAAGAATGTTATCCTCTGGACTTTATTGTACAAAAATAAACATGACTGAGTCCTATGCCGTGGTAAACATGAAGTTTACTGATACATTTAAAATCTGGCATGAGAGGCTAGGACACCCTGGTTCAGTCATGATGAAAAAGATAGTGCAAAACTCGAATGGCCATCCGTTGAAACACGGAAAAGTTTTGCAAACGGGCGAGTTTACATGTAAAGCATGTTCTCAAGGAAAGTTTATAACTCGGCCATCACCAGTAAAAGTAGGCAATGAATCACCAATGTTTTTAGAAAGAATACATGGTGATATATGTGGGCCAATTCACCCACCTTGCGGGCCATTTAAGTATTTCATGGTATTGATTGACGCATCTACTAGATGGTCAAGTGTGTGTCTTTTGACAACACGAAATACGGTTTTCGCAAAGTTCATTGCCCAGATAATAAAGCTGAGAACGCAGTTCTCAGAGTATGCCATTAAGAAAGTAAGGCTTGATAATGCTGGTGAGTTTACATCACAAGCCTTCGATGATTATTGTATGTCAATGGGGATTGATGTAGAGCATCCAGTTCCCCATGTGCATACACAAAATGGCATGGTCGAGTCATTGATAAAACGGTTGCAGTTGATTGCAAGACCGTTAGTCTTGAGAACAAAGCTCCCAATTTCTATATGGGGTCATGCTATTTTGCATGCGGCTGCACTGATTCGGTTGAGACCAAGTGCATATCATAAGTACTCCCCATCACAATTGGCATCTGGGCAAGAGCCAGATGTATCCCATCTCCGTGTCTTTGGGTGTGCGGTCTATGTTCCGATAGCTCCGCCACAAAGAACAAAAATGGGCCCACAAAGGAGATTGGGAATATATGTGGGTTATACGTCACCAAGTATTATAAGATATCTGGAACCAGTAACTGGTGATATGTTTACGGCAAGATTTGCCGATTGCCATTTTAATGAGGATGAATTTCCAGCGTTAGGGGGAGGAATTAGAGAAATTCCTAAAGAGATTACCTGGTGTACACAGTCGTTGTTACACCTTGATCCCCCTACGAATCAAAGAGAGCTGGAAGTTCAGAAAATTGTGCATTTGCATAAATTGGCAAACCAGTTACCAGATGCGTTCACAGATACGAGAAGGGTGACGAAATCATATATACCCGCTGAAAATGTTCCATCAAGAGTTGTTGTTTCTGGGGAACAAACTGATGGAAACAAAATAAATGAACCTGGAGTTCAGTTAAAGAGGGGGAGACCAGCGGGTTCGAAAGATAAAAATCCCCGAAAGAAAAAGAAATTGGTTGAGGAAAGTGGAAAGGTTCCAGAAGAACCTGATATTGAAAAATGTCTGAAAGAAGACATAAGTGGAAAGGTTCAAGAAGAACCAAATAAAGATAAGGATCCAGATGATGAGGAGGGAACAGAAAAGTATGAGATTTCCATCAACTACGCCCTTGATCAAAAGTTATTGATCAGAAATAAAATAAAAGATGTTGATGGAATGTTCTCCTTTTCTGTGTCCAAAGAAATCAATCACGAAAGTGATGATCCCGATCCAAGGTCCATTTTAGAATGTCAGAAAAGACATGATTGGGAGGAGTGGAAGAAGGCCATTCAAATTGAATTACTCTCCCTGAATAAAAGAGATGTCTTTGGACCTATTGTCATAACGCCTGAGAATATAAATCCTGTTGGGTATAAGTGGGTATTCGTGAGAAAAAGGAATGAAAAGAATGAAGTAACACGATATAAAGCCCGATTAGTAGCCCAAGGTTTTTCTCAGAGACCGGGAGTTGATTTTGAGGAAACGTATTCCCCGGTAATGGATGCAATTACGTTTAGATTTTTGATGAGTCTTACGGCGTCAAAAAGTCTTGAAATGCATCTCATGGACGTTGTGACAGCTTATTTGTATGGATCGTTGGATAATAATATATATATGAGACTCCCTGAAGGAATTAAAATGCCAGGGGCATTGAAAGAAAAATCCAGGGAGGTATGTTCGGTCAAGTTACAGCGATCACTATACGGATTAAAGCAATCCGGACGCATGTGGTACAATCGCTTAAGTGACTATCTCTTGAGTAAAGGATATGTGAACAATGCGATATGTCCATGTGTTTTTGTTAAGAAATCGTCATCTGGCTTTGTGATCATTGCTGTATATGTAGATGACCTGAACATGATTGGAACTCAAAAGGAGGTTGATGATGCTCGAACTCATATGAAAGAGGAGTTCGAAATGAAAGATCTCGGCAAGACAAAGTTTTGTCTTGGGCTCCAGATAGAGCATCTCCGAGAAGGAATATTTGTGCATCAATCAAACTATACGAAAAGGTTATTGAAACGCTTTCGTATGGACCAAGCGACTCCTTTGAGTACTCCAATGGTTGGTAGATCTCTCAATGTTGAGAGTGATCCTTTTAGACCCTGCGAAGATAGCGAGAAGATATTAGGTCCTGAAGTACCTTATATGAGTGCTATCGGTGGGCTATTATACCTGGCAAACTGTACCAGGCCTGATATTGCTTTTGCAACTAATCTCTTAGCAAGATATAGCTCTGCTCCTACTCACAGGCATTGGAACGGAATAAAACATTTGTTCCGTTATCTACAAGGTACAGTTGATTTAGGGTTAATGTATTTTAGAAAACCCGAGTTTGGTATGGTTGGTTTTGCAGATGCAGGATACTTATCAGATCCTCATAAGGCTCGATCGCAAACCGGCTATGTTTTTACAATTGGTGGAACCGCGATCTCTTGGCGGTCCCAGAAACAAACTCTGGTTGCAACTTCTTCAAACCATGCAGAGACTATTGCGCTTCACGAAGCATGTCGAGAATGTGTGTGGTTGAGGTCAATGAGTCACCACATACAAGATTCAAGCGGAATAGTTAACAAGAAAGAGCCAATAAAAGTTTTTGAAGATAACTCGGCTTGTGTCGCTCAACTAAAAGAAGCCTATATCAAGAGCGACAGAACGAAGCACATCCCTCCAAGATTTTTCTCGTACATTCGGGAGCTCGAGAAAAATAAAGAAGTGGACATCGAATATGTACGGTCATGCGACAATCCGGCTGACTTGTTCACCAAGTCTCTTCCGACTACAACGTTCCGAAAACACGTCTACGGTATCGGAATGCGGCGTTTGCATGACATATGAAGAAAAGACTATGTCCATTAAGTTGAGTGGGAGATTACGTTACAGTACTCTTTTTGTCCTAGTCATGGTTTTTATCCCATTGGGTTTTTCCATGATTAGGTTTTTAACGAGGCTGTACGTAATATAAGATGAATCAAGGGGAAGTGTTGTAAATGATGATTCATCTGATGGGGACAGATGTCCACTAATCATCTATCACCGTCATTAATATGTGTCCTCATCTCCTCTTTAGTCATCTTTCACCTTTAGACACTTGTCCTCTTCTCTTATCATATGAGATGACTAAGACACTTTTTCTTGTACTATAAATAGTACATACGTGAGATCAATGAGATACAACTTCACTCTTTTATTTTCTTACACACAAACATCTCTATCAAAGACTTTCTCTCCCACTCACGTTTTCTTCTTCCCTTTTTCAAACACAAAACAATATAAACATATATATATATATATATATATATATATATATATATATATATATAAATCATCACCTCACCTTTATTCTCAACATTTTGGACATTTTCATTTTTTAAATTTTTTTGGTCTTACCCTTCCCATGTGTACTATAACATAACTTGACAAAATATTTCACCCTATATACGTATCCGACTTTTACCCCAACTATAAAGGTTACATTTTTTTTGAACCATTTAACTATTAATAAACCATCTTACCGAAACAAAATAAATTATATGAATCACAAGCTATTTCTAAACCTGTGACTGGCAATATCTAAACATCTAAACTTCCCTTATAATTGTTTATCAATCTTTTAAATACGAACATCGGTTTGGTTACAGGTTCGAAAACGCTCACTGTTTTCCGATTATGTGCCCGTTAATACGGTTAATACTCGGAGGTCCACAGTGGCCACCAGAAAACGCGAATTATAAAACGCGACGAGTAATAACTCAAAACCGACCAATCTCAAAAATTTAGCTTACAGCTCTTAATCTCACACCTGATGTAACTCCGGCCAGTGGATTATCGAAATATGGCGTCTAAAATTCATTTCAAGCCGCAAAGGAGAGGGTGGGTTGAAGAAATTTGCAGTCGATCTGCAAAAACAAAAAACTGATTAAGGAAGACGAAGTTGTATTTACTATTTTGCCATTCATTTTTTAGAAAATTAAAAAAACAAAAAACTTAAGTCACCTTTTAGACGGTCGAACAAAAGGACAACAAACAAACTAGACCACTCTGTGTCCATTATCCCATATTGATTCATTTGTACATTTATTGAAGACAAAGTTTATAACATATTTTATCCGCCTTTTGTAAATGTCTATAGTTTTAACAACTAAGATATCAGAATAAATCAATCATAATTTACATATATTTTCTGAAAATATACCTTATTAAGAAAGTAAATATTATTTTTTAAAATACAGGAATTTAAAATAATAATTTAAAATTTAAATCATGTATAATTTTTTTTATTATAAATATATTTTTATAGTAATTAAATTAAATAATGATTTTAAAAATATATACATAACCTACGGATAACCACAAAATTAAGCGGAGCGGGTATAATTTTTTTTGTTTGCGGGTTGTGCGGGTATTTTTTAACCAAAACAAAATTGAAAACCCGTGGATTAGCGGGTCAGCGGAGCGAGTTCGACCTGCAACCCAGTTTTAATCGTGCGTATACCGGATCAATATTTAAATTGCTATTATTTAATAAAATATATTTTGATTAAAATTTATACACAAATATGATTATAAAAAATATAAATATAATCAGAAAGAAAAACACAAATATCAAAAATTGAATTTAAAACAAAAAAATACCCGCCCTTTTAAGGGCGGGTCAAAATCTAGTGATTATGTTATTTAAAAATATTTTTGTAATTATTCTTTCAAAATATGCTTGTGGTAAAATTAGTTTTCATAAAATTATCATTTAACGTTTTAAAAATAAATACCAGTTTTTATTTTTTTTTTCTTGAGAAATTATTTTATATAAGTAAAATGTTTTTATAGAAACTTTTAGTTTTGTTTTAATTATAAAATATTATTAGTAAAAAATATTATAATAAGGAAAATGACTAAAATAACACCTTTTGTTTTGAAAATTTTTAATATTTATTTTTTATTTTTAAAAATTTGAATACATTCCTTAAACTCCACCCCTTAACTATAAACCCTAAGACTAGATTAATTAAATCAAATGTTATAAATGCATATTTACCCTTCAATAAAATTTCCTTTGGTCATTTTCCTAATAATAAAGAATAAAACATTTCAATAATACTAAATATAAAATATTATTATTCAAGTAAAGGTATCTTGTTTTATCTAATCGATTTTTTATGTAATCATATGAGAAAATACATAGATATGAGGAAAATATTTTTTAGTACTTTGAAAATATATCTATATTGCTTAAGATTATGTTTTAAAGGAAATATTTATTTTTCTTAATATCAAAATTATATTTCTTAATTATATTAAGATTCACGTGCTGTGAATCGAGAGAGAAATAAGGAATTGGTTGTGTAGTACAATACAATAGTGCCTTGTGTGATACTCTTGATTGAAAGTATTCAACATTTCCTTTTATTTAGGGTCTAACTAACTGGTAACCATCTCGGAAATGTTAGGAACAAATAGGAAAATAATGGATGAGAATAATATTATGGGAATGATGAGGAATGGTTATTACATATCAAATTCAGTGAGGAACAAATTAGTTCTTGTTGTAAATGGAAGTGATTTTCTCTTATTAATCTCGAGGACTAAAGGTCCTTTATATACAAGTTACAAATGAGATAAATCTAAATCCCATAACATAAGGGAATATAAATCCTAATCTATCTATGATTATGATAATCACTAATTACATATGGATAAACATGAATCTTCTTGATGTTTATCTTCTTGGACTTGTCTCTATCTCTACTCCATTGGGCCGCCAGCTTCTGGTCTCCTTGGGCTGGGCTTGAGTCGGGCCTGGTCATGTCTGGTATGACATAGACTTGTCTGGTCCGGTCCGGTTCGGTTCAGTCCGGTTCGTCCAGAAATGGTTTGGTCCGGTCTGTCCGGTCTCGAACAGAAATGGGTCGATCACATAATATATTCACAACACTCCCCCTTGATCTACACATACGTTTCAGGGTCAGTAACATGCTCTTAAGTTGCCTCGTTAAAACCTTTCCAGGAAAACCCAGTGGGATAAAACCATAGATAAGGAAAAATAGTACAACGCATGAACTTATGAATAGATGTCATAGACATGCGGACCTTGTGGATACATTTTACCAAACTTTAGAGTTTTGGTGTTGCCTCATTAAAACCTTACCGGTAAAACCCAATTGGGACAGAAACCAGGTGAAGGGAAAAGAGTACAACCTGTACCACTCCCCCTGAATTGTACCTCCGTGCAATGTCTTTCAATTGCTGTATAATTCATCTGAACTTGTTTCAGTGATCATGAGGTATATATACTTATTAGTACTTCGTCCATTTCATAAATATGATCAGGTATGTTCTATGGTTCTTGACCAGAACATATGGACTTTCTATGGGAGTATACATCCATCTTGAAATGGATCTTGACTTCAAATACTGTTCATCCTTGGTCTTTTGAATTTATAAAATACGACAATGAGTATCATTTGTATATCCACGATTTTATTTGGATCATACTATTGCACATTCCGTACTTAGAGGTTAACCAAAAATTCTTCATGAAATTTTCTATGTAGCATATGCCAATAAAACTTTCATGACCGGCTGGAAGCCTTCCTTAGGGTCAATCAGGCCGTCCCATTTTACTTAGTGTCTCATGGTCGGATCATGACCTATGGAACGGGTCGGAATTTCCTAGGACCAAGGTGGTTTAAGGTCAGACTTGGATATGGATTCTTATGGTCGTGAATCTGATGGATTCATCCTTTATTACTTTGACCATATCCTATCCAGTTCTTGTTGTGTTAGATCATTGATCTCAATACATGTATGCGGCTGTGACCTTTATTCTAGATCATTTTATTTCCATTACAGCCTGTCCAAGAATCAATTGGACTTAATCATTCTTTCTTAAGTTATAAACACAAGGAATTTATTTCATAGTTTATGGACTAATCCGAAATGTTCTTATAGAACTTTCTTACTAAGCATTTCTTAGTTTTATTATATGTGTATACACGCAGGCAGCTGCTTCTACGATAGTTCATGAACAACGCAGGAACGATGTTGTTCTATGAGATTCATATTTCTCATTTTTTAGATCTCTTGATCTCTTAAATCTCAGGTCATATGTACCTTTATATATCCAGGGATTTATTGTACTACTTACTGCGATTTTCTTATGTGTTTCCAGACATTAATTATATTGTGCAGTAGCATTCACCACATAGGAATTTATTTCCTTCTAATCTGTTCCTTAGTCTCTGTGGATAACCTTGTGTAGTAAAGCCATTCATAGAATGCTCTATGTTTGGATATGGACGACCTTGATATGGTCATGTCCTTTCTCACGGTTTCATTCATCACAAGACTCTTATGTCCCTTGGTTAGATGGTCTCCGCATCTCTTACTCTTTACTTAGAACCCCACGTTCATTTCTTTTATTTATTTTACGAGTACTCTCATGTGTGGGTTCGAGATCCTCTCTTATTTCTCATTCTCAAGTGCTTTCTCATATGCATTTTATTACTTATGTATGTGTATGTGTCGACACTTATATACTTGTTCCATCGCGTTCTATCGCGTTCCAGACATGTTTAAATCGATTTAGAGATTTTATTATCCAGGACCTTTACCATTGTATCTCGGCTAATCCAATCTACATGGTTTGGTACCTTAGATATTCAGCTGGCCAGCATTTTTCTCTATGTCTGGTCTGGTTTCTTTAGTGAACTCGGATATGTCATTTCTATGCACCTTTACTTTCATTTCCGAGATTCCTTTGTATATGGAACATACATGTCTATTTTATAGACTCACTTATAGCAACTTGAATATTTCTCTACTAGGACATTCATTTTCGTGGTGGTAAGCTGGTTATGACATAGTCATCGGGTCTATTATGTCTGGCTATCATCTTGTATGATTTTCTTCTTTGTATGGACGTCCAAATTATATTATATGGTCCGAGGATCTTGCCAAGACTAGGGGTGGGCACTTTATCCGATATCCGAAGTGGCACCCGAACCCGATTCGAAAAACCCGAACCGAAATCCGAACCGAAGTAGTAAAATACCTGAACGGGTATTAAGTTAGGAGAGATTGGATATCCGAACCCGAACGGATAATACCCGAACCCGAATGGATATCCGAAAATAACCGAACATGTGTATACTTACCCTTATATTTCTAGTTTACATCTCTTATTTTATTTAAAATATTTATATTGATGTTAGTCATACTTTAAAATCATATAGTATATATATATATATATATATATATATATAATTATGGAGAAAATAATTTGATATTCATTTAAAATACATGTTAAACTTTTTATTTCATGTATTAACCAAAGTTACATCCAAAGTTTAAAAACAATAGCCAAATTAATATTTTTATTTTGGAAATGTTATCTCCAAATCTATTAATCATTCAATCTATAAAAAGAAAAAAAATCAGTTAAGTAAAATCTATATTTTTAAATATAAAAAACTTTAGAAAAGAAAATTTTATTTTTATTTCTTTTAAATCTAAATATCCGAACCCGATCCGAAATAACCGAACCCAAACTAAAAATACCCGAATCCGATCCGAAGTTCAGAAATACCCGAACGGATATTATACTCCTATACCGAAATACCCGAAAATCCGAAATACCCGATCCGAACCCGAACGGGTACCCGAACGCCCACCCCTAGCCAAGACAATGATGGTTCAAACCAATCCATTTCTCTTATTCTTTCCAGCTTATTGCTTTCTCATTTTAATGAATGTTGGATAGACGGATTTATCTTGTATAAATCAATGTACCTTAGCCACAATCTAGTCACTCATGTTTGGCTCATGGTTTATTTAAAATCGTAGGAAAAAACATATCATTTATCCAACATATATTCCCAATCTTATCTCATTTCCTTATGAGATTTCATCCAAAACGGCACAAATGTTTGTGGTGATCTATTTATTTTTATCTTAGGATGGTGTCTGGATCATGACCCGTAATCATTTTGAGATGGGAATATCTATGCTTTACTTTAATGGCCTGATGCTTATACTTCAACTTGTATGAATAATTTTTTTATGTCCCATGTCTTGGACTATAATTTCGAATTTCTTACTCTGTCCCCAAAGCTCGGATCTATGGCCAATGGCTCATTTAGATTCATAAAAGAATTCAGTTCGAGTAGATATATAGTATGGACATGTGCGGATTTGTCCTCACTTCCATTTCTTGGACATAGTATAATCTGTTAAAATCTTGGGAATTAATTCATGTCCTTAACCAGATATCTTTGTGACCTCTGTATGGAGAGTCAGTGAACTTATAAGTTCATACTTGGTCAAGTTTTGTATCCGACCAGAAATACTACTGCGGGCTGGTCCTCGACCACGACCATGGTAGGAACCACGACCACGGTTATTGTGGTTTCCATTTCCATGGTTGTCGAGTTTTTTATCCATGGTTGTCGAGTTTTTATTTTGGTTTAAAAGGACAATATGTCTGAGCTCTTATATCCTCAAGATTATGGTGTGTTCATGTATCATAGGGTTATCCTCTCTCCCCCTCATGAACATACTGTAATCTGTGGATGCTCATGACTTTTTCATAATTTTATAGTCTAAACCTTATAGGTTGTAATTCGAAATTTTAATCAGGCTATTAAGAACATGCTATAAAATCATTTCTGTAAGAACACAAAATGATTATGCCATTTCTGTGATACCTCTGGACAATGAAGCCTCATGAGTTTCCCTTGTGTTCATACGACACACGTGAGATTTATGGGAGAACTCTTTTGTGCCTTTAAATCTTTGCGTCAGATTTTATAAATTTAAATCCGGATGGCTAATCCGGTCGTACCATTAAGTATAATTTCGTGGTCAACCTTACTGGTTACCAAATGCCATTGTTCCTTATCATATTGATCATTTGGCATAGTCTAGATCAACGTGGAGAATTTATTCTCGATCATTTATACCTTTGGCAATTTTCTTTATATAATCAGAAAGGAACATTTCTGTCCTTAGCCCATCCGAAACCATTCAAAAATAAATCAATGGGGCTTTCATTTTGAGTGAATAAAATCGTACCCCCTTAGGGTAATGCCATAGGTGTGGTCATTTTTAGACTCACTGATTTTCGAAATTTATTTGTCATTTTTCAATCAAAGATTGCAAGCAAATCAGTTAAGATAAAAGAAAACTTTTATTAATGCTTTTATAGATGACAAGATAAAATGAAAACCAAATCATAAATAAAAATTCAGAATGTCAAAACCGGCCAGTCCATTTTTTTTTAACACTTTGGACATGGCTTACATTGATTCTCATTCAATGAATAGACCAAGCTCACAATTCATGTGAGTCCACCCGGATTCTTCATCAGCTTCAGGACATATTTCAAGTGCTCGGTTCTCATGGTATATCTCCATAACTTCATCAAGTTTGTTGAGGTTATCTATCATGTTCTGCTTCTTTTGCTCAAGAGCTAAAAGATATGAGAGAAGGTCGTAATAGGTTGTGAAACCTTTAGCCTTATGTGATAACAACACTTCCTTTGAATGGAATGTGTCACGAGTTTTGTTTAACATATGCTCGTTTGTTATCACTTCACCATATAGTCTAAGACTATAGGTGATTCTCATAAGATCAGAGTGATAGTCATCCACGGATTCATAATCCTGGAACCTCAGAGCATTCCATTCTTTCATGGACTTATATAATAATGGCTCTGAGAATTGGATATTCAAACTTGACCAGAGAACATGAGGATCGTTGATGTAGCTGTACTCATTTCTTAGATCCTCAACGAGATGATTTCGCATAATCATAATGGCTATATGCCTTTCACACGCAACGGTGTCATTTCCATATTTGATACACTTCCCGAGTCCTTTAGACTTTAAGTCTGCAGAAGTGTTCATAGCCCAATCAAAATAATTTTCTCCATTGAGATCAAGGGCATTATAATCCGAGTGTTGGAATCTCGACACCTGAATCATATCAAACAATGATCAGTTAGTTTCTCATGCCATTTGGCTATATAAGGAAACAATGTCATGCGCCCATTTAGGCTGCCAAGACCATTCGGTCATCAAGTAAAAACAAGACCATTCGGTCACATTTTGATCAAGGCTACTCGGCCATATTATGAAATGCAATAACAATTATACAAACAAATCATTTCAATACAATAACTAAATCGACCAGGATGCGAGCAAGAAACACACAGGAATCAAAAATAAATAACCGAAGGGTTTTAGGGTTTTATAAGTCGTATAGGTCGATGGTTAAACCAGGGTCGGATAGGTTCGATTGGGGTCAGTCACAAACCCGGTTTACCATAAGGTTAAGATGGTTTATAATTCTTTATAAATTTCCTTTTTGGTTTCTGATTTCAAATTATAAAATTTCCTTTTCAAAGTTGGATTAAAAAAAATCGAGAACCAAAACTAATTTGGATTAGGAAAATATTATAGGTTTTCCAAAATTCTTTTGCTTGATTCAATATCTTAATACTAGCAACCTAATGATCCGATTTTAACAAGCAATATCAATGGTGGTTTCAAGTTCAAATCGTAAACCTCTAGATCAAGCTTAGTAATCGGTTTCTAGTTCTCAAATTATTAACCAAGTTCTATCAAGTTCTCAAAGGAAGTTTGGAGTTTGATAACTTACCTTAAACTCGATCGATTTGTGATACACTAAAAATTGAATCCTTGCTACTGCCAAGTTAACAGTTGCAATTGTAGTACTTGAGATTCAAATCCAGAGGACCAGTCTACGCTCTAGTTCTATAAGTTTCAGAATCAAGCTAAGAAGAAGATATGATTTGGTTGAAATAGGCGATAGTAAACAAGCAAAATAAACACGAGATTAATTCAATTAAACAAGAGCTAGCCTAGGGTATTTCATTGGGTGATGAATTGGAGCCAAACAATTATTCAAGCGCGATGAAGTGCTTTCTAGAACTCGGATCACTCAGCTGGAACACTCCACTGTCGTGGTAGTGATCGCTTTGCAGATCGATCTCACCACCTAACTATCGTTGGGATGAGAATCGATTGCAAGCTTTAGAGAACAGGTCCGATCAGTTCACTTACCACCCTAATATCTACTTTCGCTGATTAGGGATACTAAGCTCATTCAATACATGTCAAGTTATCATCCTAAGCGGTTAACTAGGTGATGAACTAGTGATCTAACATCAAGTGATCAGTTTAATGAAAGCAGTAAGAACAGTATGAATGAAGAACAGTTATGGATCGCTTATCTATGCTTAGCTCATGTCTCAACACCCTAAAAACCCTAGGCGAGCAAGGTCACTACTCGATCATGATGCACATAAACAAAGACATAAATCCTGAATAAAATTGCATAAGAACAGAGTAGAAAACAAAAGGGTTCAGATGATCTTCTCTATGAGAGGATGGATTCTTCTCCCTTACAAGTTGCAGATCGCAATACTCAGTATTCTCTTGTAAAAACTAGCGTAAGAAAAATAGAAAATAGATAGATGGCATTTTATATGGAGGCGCCGATCAGAAGAAAAGAGATTAGGGCAACAGGGCTTAAATTCCCGAAATAGGAGTTTCCATATTCGTCTGGAACAATCGCCGGATCACTCCGTCTGCTTGTTCCGCTTGAGAGAGAACAGTCTCGGGATTGTTCTCTTGAGTGTTCTCCGCAGGAATGCTCCAAAAGGACTTCTTTTCATCAGGCACCTTCTCTTCTTTCTTCTGCTAACTCCAGACCTGTAAAAGGTCAAAAAGGACTAGACTGACACGAATTAGTGACTTCAAACAAAAGAAAACATATATACAATGATGTGAAAACACCATATATCAATTCCCCCAGACTTAGATCCTTGTTTGTCCTCGAACAAGGCAAGTACCAAGAACAGGGAGAAAGGTTTAAAAACGTGGGAACTCGCTTATTCTCAGCAACCATACTCTTACCACAAATCTCTGAACCATACAAGCTGTAGACTAGGACCACACACACTTACTGAGAACCCCCTGATCGCTGTTCGAAGATCTGCTCCTTACTCTATATCTTAACCTGAAAAGGCAACACTTTCGAGACAAAACTCCTTATGTTCAATTAAGATAAGCGTGAGCTTCTTGTCACAGGCTCTACTCAGAGAGAACGGGCTAGGTATAGAACAGGCTAACTTTTATGGTGGAGTTCAAGAGTGTTTAGGGTTTACCAAGAGCGGGTGCAGGATATCGCACAAAATGGTCGTGAGAGGACGGCTCCATTGAGGTCCACAGTCCTTACTCATCTCTGCCAATCGGACTGCTCTCCGATAGATCGATCATAGGACTGTTCTGCGCGATTCAACTTCCCCTTCAGAACACTTCACTGAAATCACCATCACTTTCTCAACTTCCCCAGTGGCATGCATCATAGATTCTTCCCCTTCTCGTCACCAGTAAATCAAGCAAAAACAAAACAAATTCTTTTTTTTTTTTTTTTTTTTTTTTTTTTTTTTTTTACTGAATTACAAAATGCTGGGGTGACGAGCAAGGAGGTAGCAAGTGATGTACATGATGCCACTGGTGATTCGTTCTGGTCTGATCTAGCTACTTACTTCTTCGTTGTTCTCCATAGTATCGGAACAGGCATCCCGGTTGTTCCCTTACGTATCAGAACAAGCACTCCGGTTGTTCCGCCTGCTTCCATTGTGTGAGCATTGATGAGTAAGAACTGCGTCGATCCTTTCCTCTCCGACCTTTTTGCACATATCTGCACATAAAGTACTAGAAAAGCAAATGCATGAGGGTGGAATTAAAGGTCAGGGTTCAAGGTGGGAACTAGCTAAAGATGAGCTAGCCACTCAGGAACAGCAAGAGGGATGAAATCGGATAAGAAGTCCTGAGTGCAGTTCTCATTCTACCCTGATCTAGTGCCCATGACAAGAAGAATTAAAGTCCAGATTAGGTTCAGATAAAGTGGAGTTAAGTCTGCCCAGTGTAACCTGATCGGTATAGAACTTCTGAAGTGTCAAATGAGATAAGTCAGGGTGTTCCAGGTCCATGTGTGGGTCTTTCATCACTGCTAAGGTCACTGAATAAGAAGGTTAAAGCACGAGGTGGTTAAAGAGCATCACAAATAAGGTCCTGATTCCCATAATAGTTTTGACTGACTCGATCCTAAAAACTGACTCGATAAAAACATAAAAATGACACAAGGACTGACTCAAAAAGCACACAAGTACATTGCTCCCCCAGACTTAGTTCACACCATCCCTGGTTGTGAAAATAAATCAAAGGAAGCTGAAACAAACCAAACAGAAGCAAATAACATGAAAAATAAATAGTTCAGATGGATAAGACAAGGGATAGAAATAGTCCTTTCGGACTCAGTCTGAATCGCCGCTACCGGAGTGACCAGCTGTCCTCCTGTTCCTCGGCAGTCTCACTCCTCCAGTCGATGTGCCTGCTTGTTCCTTGCCTGGGCGCCTTGTTCTCTGCGGTGTACGCTCCTCCTGTGCTCCAATGCAGCCGCCTGTGATCGCCCTGAGTATCCTCTTCATGAGGCTGTTGTTCTTCTTCTGGGAATCAACCATCCAGCGTCTGTAGGCGTGATCATCAGTCACATCGGTGAAGTCCTCCAGGTCGTACTCACCATCAGCCGGTGGAGTCACATGCTCCACATCATCCATGTCTTCATCATCGTGCTGAACCGGTGCCTTAGGATCATCGCAGAGGTGCTCTTCAGCGGTGAGAACACAATGTTCTCCAAGGATAAGAAGTCTGTGAACCCAGGCATAGGGAGCTTGCAGTACAGAGGGTCCCTTCTTTGTCCTGGAACTTGTAGGTGGTCTCGTCGCGCAGGATGTGGCATGCGATCAGGTAAGGAGTATCGATGTACTCAATCGCAGAGACGACCGTGTAAGAGCTGAGGTTGACGTTGAAGTGCTGGAACAAGGAGTGAGCAGACTGCCGCAACGATCCTTCTTATCATCAGTTCGAACCAGTGTGTCTCTGCGTTCAGCGAACATGGAGATGAGATGATACCCTGGGTTGGTCTTGACTTCCTGGATCGGGGTGATGTTCTCTCTGCGCATCTCGTCCTCAAGTCCCGTGTAGAGAACTTGGAGCTCTCCATTCGTGATCTTGGAGGTGTACTCCTTCGCGAACAAGACATTGGACACAATCTTGGCGATGATCCGGATAGCAGGGTTCCGGATCTGCGACTGATAGGCCTTGCGGGAGGTGAACTTGCCGGCTGCGATGAGGTCCCAAAAGGTGTCTGCCGGTTTGAACTTCCTTTCCACTGAAACCCCTTTTGGCGTGTCTGCAATCTCGAATAGCGAGTTCAGGTCGTCGAGAGAGATGGTGCAGAACTTGCCATCAGCCATGAAGGAGAAGAAGCAGTTCTCGTACGTAGGCGCATTGGGGTTCTGGTAAGTGATCTTGCATGTCGCGAGCACTTGCCTGACCAAGTCGGGGTAGAGAACCTGAGCCTGGTAGCAGAGAGGCATGATTCCCATAGCCTGCATCGTGTCGAACACCTCAGTGTCAAGGCCTATATCGCGCTAGTGTTTGCTGGTTCACGAACCGCGTGGGCAAGATCTCTGCTAGGAGGAGCTTGTTGTATATCGCTGCCGACTCCTTGTCCACCCTCGACGTTGAAGTCAAGGAGCATCGGATCATTAAGGTCTATGGGTGCTCCCTCAGTCTTGTTCGGCCACGGGTACCCAGGTGGAGCACTCGCGGCTGGAGAAGCCGTGCTCTTGGTGGCTCTTGCGTTCCGCATCTTTGGAGGCATCTGCAAGACAAAAACGAAATCCCAATATCAGCACAGTTCGTTGGTTGTTCTAGAAACGATGGAACAATCCAATCTTCTTGTTCTACCAAGTCCATCGATTTCTAGACAACCTACACAAGCTTCAATCTCAACAATAGGAAATCGCAAAGGCCAATAAGTAAAAGCAACAATCGGTTCTTATTCCATTCAAAATCAACCATGAATTCAATCCTAGTAGCAAATATACTATCAAGAGCTACAATCTAGGAAGAAATCGCAAGCATAAAGGAAAAAGAGGATTCAAGAAAATCACTCCCAATTCGCGATTTGCATGCGCAAAGAGGGGGAGAGTTCTTGTCCGATTACCTTGAGTGGAGAGGTGAATCCTGCAGAACAACCCAATCTCAAGAAAATCCCAAGAGGTTAGAACCAAAATCGAAGAGAAAGAGGGAGATGAGTTCGCGATTTTAGGGTTCTAAGGGGGGGGGGGGTTGTGCGGCGAGAGAGATGAAGTGGGGAAGTGGAATGTTTGGGCTTTTAAAAACCAATCAAAACCGCTTCCCCTTCTCTTTTTTTTTTTTTTTTTTATTATTATTATTATTATTTTTTTTTTTTGTTCGAGAACTTACCTGGAACAATCGGCGGAACAACCGCTGGAGTGCTCTCCTGGAGTGATCTCGAATTTCTTGATTTTTCAACCTGCAAGTTAGTTCCTAGAGAAGATAAAACAAAGAGAAAACAATATTTACACTCACCGGTGGGTTGCCTCCCACAAGCGCTTGTTTTCTGTCACTAGCTTGACTTCAATGAGCCGATTAGGCTTGAGGGGGATCGCTCAAGGGTATCTCTACACCTTCAGCGATTGTTGTGTCAGCAAGATATGGCTTGAGACGCTGACCATTAACAACGAATTCTCCTCCTCTTGTGTCCAGCAACACAACAGCTCCATAAGGGCGGACCTCCTTAATGGTGAAAGGTCCCGACCATCTAGATTTAAGCTTTCCAGGGAACAGCTTAACCCGCGAATTGAAGAGTAAGACCTGATCGTTCGGAACAAAGCTTCTGCTGATGATCCGCTTGTGTCATGGAACGCCTTGGTCTTTTCCTTGTAGATCTTAGAACTCTCATAGGCCAGATGCCTGATCTCCTCCAACTCGTGGATCTGAATGGTTCGCCTCTCTTTGGCAGGTTTAATGTCGAAGTTGAGTAGTTTGACAGCCCAAGCCGCTTGTACTCTAGCTCAACAGGTAGGTGGCACGCCTTGCCATAGACCAGGTGATAGGGAGTGGTCCCTAGAGGGGTCTTGTAGGCTGTTCTGTATGCCCAGAGAGCATCGTCAAGCTTAAGGGACCAATCCTTGCGGGTGGCGTTGACAGTTTCTGGAGGATGTTCTTGATCTCTCTGTTGGAAACTTCCACTTGACCACTTGTTTGAGGATGATAGGCGGTTGCAACTTGTGTTTCACACCATTCTTACTCAGCAATCCTTGGAACACTTTGTTGATAAAATGAGTTCCACCATCGCTTATAACCACTCTAGGCACTCCAAATCTTGGAAAGATAATGGAGGTGAACATCTTGGTTACAACTCGCGCATCATTAGTTGGACTAGCAATTGCTTCCACCCACTTGGAGACATAGTCCACAGCAACTAGGATGTATTCATTCTTGTGAGAGACTGGGAAAGGTCCCATGAAATCGATCCCCCAGCAATCGAACACTTCAACTTCCAAGATGTAGTTCTGAGGCATCTCGTTTCTCTTGCTTATACTCCATCCTTTGGCATGAATTGCATCGAGATATGAAGGCGTGAGCATCTCTGAACATAGTAGGCCACCAGAACCGGCTTGGAGGATCTTGGAAACAGTCTTGAAGGTGGCGAAGTGACCAGCATAAGAGGAACCATGGCAGTGGTGAAGGATCCCTGGTATCAGCCTCCGGACACACTCTCTGAAGATCCCATCCTTGCCTTGCCGATAGAGGTACGGCTCATCCCAGAAGTAGTGCCTTGCCTCCCTCAAAAATTTCCTCTTCTCATTCCCAGTGAACCTCAAAGGCTCTTTCTCAGCTGCCAAGAAGTTGGCAATCTCAGCAAACCATGGAAGATTCGGGTACTCCTTCTGGATCACTGCAACGAATGCTCCTTCTACGCGGGAACAATCCTTAATGGCAGGTGATGACTGCTCCATGTTGCGCAGACCAATCGCATTGACGTACTCCATCGGTTGTTCCACATCAAGAACTGTCTCATCTGACACTTTCATCCTGGAGAGATGATCTGCCACTCCATTATCACTCCTTCTTGTCTCTTATCTCTAGATCAAACTCTTGGAGCAAGAGGATCCATCTTAAGAGGCGCGGTTTAGCATCCTTCTTCGTGAGCAGGTACTTGAGAGCCGCGTGGTCTGTGTGCACAATCACCTTTGATCCAACCAAATAGGATCTGAACTTCTCAAAGGCGAACACGATGGCAAGGAGCTCCTTCTCTTGTGGTTGCGTATCGGCATTGAGCTTCATCCAAAGTTCTGCTTGCATAGTATCACGTGAAGCTTCTTGTCTTTACGCTGTCCAAGGACTGCTCCTACTGCAAAATCACTTGCATCTGTCATGATCTCAAAAGGGAGATCCCAGTCTGGAGGTTGGACAACTGGTGCACTGACTAGAGCTCCCTTGATTGTGTGGAATGCGGCTAAGCAGTCACTGTCAAAGGCAAACTGAGCTTCCTTGCAGAGCAACCGAGTGAGTGGTCTCGCGATCTTAGAGAAGTCTTGGATGAACCTCCTGTAGAAACCAGCGTGTCCCAAGAAACTCCTGATTCCCTTCACTGAAGTTGGTGGTTGCAGACTCATCATGACCTCGATCTTTGCCTTGTCCACCTCAATGCCTTTCTCGGATATCTTGTGTCCCAGAACAATCCCATCTCTCACCATGAAGTGGCATTTCTCCCAGTTCAGCACCAATGCTTCTCTTCGCATCGCTTCAGTACCCTGCACAAATTTGACAAACAGACATGAAAGGAGCTTCCATAGACGCTGAAATCGTCCATGAAAACCTCCATTATGTCTTCGATCAGATCAGTAAAAATTGACATCATGCATCGCTGGAAGGTCGCTGGAGCATTGCACAAGCCGAATGGCATCCTCCTGTATGCATATGTTCCATAAGGGCATGTGAACGTCGTCTTCTCCTGATCATCTGGGTGGATGGGAATCTGAAAGAAACCTGAATAACCATCTAAAAAGCAATAGTAAGGGTGGTTAGCCAATCTCTCAAGCATTTGATCAATAAAAGGAAGTGGGAAGTGATCCTTACGAGTCGCAGCATTCAATTTACGAAAATCAATGCACATGCGATGACCAGTAACTGTTCTAGTGGGGATCAATTCATTCTTTTCATTGGTTACAACAGTGATCCCACCTTTCTTAGGTACTACATGCACGGGACTAACCCACTTACTGTCAGAGATCGCATAGATCACACCTGCTTCTAGAAGTTTCATTATCTCTTTCTTTACAACATCTTTTAGATTCGGGTTAACCTCCTCTGATGTTCTACAGAAGTCATCGATTCATCTTCCAGGTGTATTCTATGCATGCACAGATCAGGTGAAATGCCAGGTATGTCAGCTAGAGAGTAACCTAAAGCCTTACGATATTTCCTCAGCTCACACAAAAGCAGAGCAGTCTCTGCATTGTTCAGGTCAGCATTCACAATGACAGGATATGTGGAGTTGGGTCCAAGAAATGCATACCTGAGTCCCTTGGGAAGGGATTTGAGCTCTACCTTTGGAGCTTTCAGCTCGCTCCATGAGTCATCGGGCTGAGCTGCCGGAACAGTCGGGTTCTGAGGCGTGGTTGTTCCAGTTGATGTGCTGGAGTCACTGTTCTCCCCCAGACTTAGATTCGCCACCATCCTCTCCATACTCCTGGCTGAATCCAGGAACTTGGCATAGGCATCAGCATCAACACTCTCTAAGCTTTGCTCGGCTTCAGCTCTGACTAAGGCGAGTTCAAGTGGATCCTCGGTGAGAATCTCCTCGATCATACCTTCATGCGGCTCTAGGGGATCACCATCTTCTTGGACAGTGAAGGTTTGTCCATCCAGCATCGGCTTCTTGAGCATCTGATCCATCTCAAACTTCATCACAATATCTCCAAGGTGGAGATCGATCTTCCCTTGTCGGACATCAATAATAGCTCCGACAGTGCAGAGGAATGGTCTGCCTAGGATCAGGGGATCATTGGAGTCTTCCTCGACTTCCAGAACAACGAAATCGGCAGGAACAATTGTATTCCAACCAGAACTTGAAGATCTTCGAGGATTCCAACTGGAGACTTCACAGATCGATCAGCAAACACTAGTGACATCCTGGTAGGCTTGAAGTCCGAGTATCCAAGGCGCTTAGCCACAGTGTATGGCATGAGGTTTATGCTCGACCCTAGATCGACCAATGAGCATGAGAAAAGTGTTCTCCCAATCTGAACCGAGAGAACAAACTTTCCCGGATCACCCATCTTCTTGATCCTTCTGTTCTGGAGCACCGCGCTGCACTCCTTAGAGACAATCATGAACTCACTGTCATCAGATATCTTCCCAGAGATCAGTCCTTTGACAAAGCTGCGCATGGATGGTATCATCTGGATCGCACTCATCAGAGGGAGCTTGACAGTTAGGTCTTCTAGCATCTTCCTGCACTTCATCTCTTCCTTATCCTTGCGTGTAGCCTTAGCTGGAACAGGGTAAGGAACTTTTGGCACATACTGACGAGCAGGAGAAGGCGCTGCAGTCGGTGGAACAACCCCAGCGGGTCGCTCTGCTTCGTCGGAACAGTCTCAGTAGGTTGTTCTGCATCATCCTCATCTGTGGGTACAGCTTTAGATGGCTGATCCGACTCCTTCTGCTTTCCTTTCTCAGCCGATGTGAATCTCCTGGGGTCTAGATCAGGCAGTTGCTTTCCACTCCTCAACCCTACTGCATTGCACTCCTTGGGGTTTTTGTCTGTTTTCCCAGGGAGAGTTCCTTGCTGTCTCTTCACGTTCTCAGCAGTCTGAGCAATCTGAATATCCATCTGTCTCATATGGCTTGAGACATTGTCATACTTCACACTCAGGTCATTGAACATATGATTCATCCTGGTGTTGATGTCGTTTGTGACCTGGTTCAGTGCCTTCCCTTGGATCTGCTGTCCTTGGAGCAGCTGGCTCATCATATTGGCGAGACTCTTCATGTCATCATGCGGAGCAGTCTGAGTCGGTTGTGCAGCTTGCTGATTAACCGGCTGTTTCTGGCTGTGGAACTGAGCATTCTGAGCTGGGTTAAGGACAAAGGTTCTTCCCTGATTGCCATAAGGCCTTTGGTATCCACTGTTCTGACCTTGGTTCCCTTGAGCTTTATCGTCTGGTTTAGGGGCATTGAACAGGTGGGGATTGTTCCTCACGTTAGGGTTCGGGTGATAGTTCTTGAACTGCCATCCTTGCCCATTCACATAACTCACTTCATGCTGATCCTCAGCCGACTGATCCGCCTCTGATGTGCCTTCTGCGGTTGCTTTATCCTGTGGGGATTCTTCCATGATGAAGACCTGGTTCTGGTTACTCTTAATCAGCTGGTCGACCTTGGCAGAGAGCTCATCAATCTTGCTGTTGTCGATGCTCTTCACCTTCTGAGTGCGATCAGTCTCGCGGTTATTGTCAGCTGAGCTTGAGGCCATGTTCTCAATCAACTCGAATGCACCTTGAGTGGACTGAGTCATGAAGTCTCCCTTACTGGCTGAGTTCAAAGCGTTCCTGTACTCCCAGCCTACTCCATCGTAGAACACTCCCAGCAGATAGTCTTCCTCAAAACCGTGATGTGGGCACTCTCTGCGGTAGACATTGAATCGCTCCCAAGCATCACAGAACGGCTCGTCCACCAATTGTTTGAAGGTCACGATCTTCTGTCTCAGAGCTGCTGTCTTCGATTTCGTGTAGAAGTGGCTTAAGAAAGCCTCTCGGACTTGTTCCCAAGTGGTGAGTGATCCGGTGGGTAGTGAATCAAGCCAGCGAGCAGCTTTCCCATCAAGAGAGAAAGGGAACAGAGTACACTTGATGTAATCGGGTGGTACTCCATTCGCTTTAGTGAAACCACACATCTTCTCAAAGTGCTCGATGTGGTCCATCGGTATCTCAGCAGGAAGCCCATTGAAGATCTTCCTTTGCACTAGACTTATCAAGGCTGGCTTGATCTCGAAGTCTTGCCTTGTGCACGGTGGAGGGGTTATGGCAGATCGCGTAGCGGGCAGATTACGCAGTAAGTTTCTCTGGCCGATCTGGACCACTCCCTCTTGTTGGTTCGCAGCATTCAGAGCAGCTTGCTCGGCAGCAGCTTGCTGCGCTTGGATCGTCTGCTGCATCTGCTGCATCTGCTGTTGCATGAGTGCAAACGCAGCAGTGAGATCATCTGGATGATCACCCATGTCGGTGTTCGTTGATCTCGGCTGTTGACGGTTCTGTCGTTCCAATCTCGCTAGTTCTTCGTTAGAAAGCTGATGCAATGGCCCTTGTGCGTTGCTCCGAGTATGTCTACTGGTCATGCACCTGGATCATCAGCTGAAACAAAGAAAATAACACGAGTTAGATATCTTAGACTAGATATGAAACCGAAAATTAGAGGTAAAAAATCTGGTCCCGTCGCAACGGCGCAACCAAAACTTGATACACTAAAAATGAATCCTTGCTACTGCCAAGTTAACAGTTGCAATTGTAGTACTTGAGATTCAAATCCAGAGGACCAGTCTACACTCTAGTTCTATAAGTTTCAGAATCAAGCTAAGAAGAAGATATGATTTGGTTGAAATAGGCGATAGTAAACAAGCAAAATAAACACGAGATTAATTCAATTAAACAAGAGCTAGCCTAGGGTATTTCATTGGGTGTTGAATTGGAGCCAAACAATTATTCAAGCGCGATGAAGTGCTTTCTAGAACTCGGATCACTCAGCTGGAACACTCCACTGTCGTGGTAGTGATCGCTTTGCAGATCGATCTCACCACCTAACTGTCGTTGGGATGAGAATCGATTGCAAGCTTTAGAGAACAGGTCCGATCAGTTCACTTACCACCCCTAATATCTACTTTCGCTGATTAGGGATACTAAGCTCATTCAATACATGTCAAGTTATCATCCTAAGCGGTTAACTAGGTGATGAACTAGTGATCTAACATCAAGTGATCAGTTTAATGAAAGCAGTAAGAACAGTATGAATGAAGAACAGTTATGGATCGCTTATCTATGTTTAGCTCATGTCTCAACACCCTAAAAACCCTAGGCGAGCAAGGTCACTACTCGATCATGATGCACATAAACAAAGACATAAATCCTGAATAAAATTGCATAAGAACAGAGTAGAAAACAAAAGGGTTCAGATGATCTTCTCTATGAGAGGATGGATTCTTCTCCCTTACAAGTTGCAGATCGCAATACTCAGTGTTCTCTTGTAAAAACTAGCGTAAGAAAAATAGAAAATAGATAGATGGCGTTTTATATGGAGGCGCCGATCAGAAGAAAAGAGATTAGGGCAACAGGGCTTAAAATCCCGAAATAGGAGTTTCCATATTCGTCTGGAACAATCGCCGGATCACTCCGTCTGCTTGTTCCGCTTGAGAGAGAACAGTCTCGGGATTGTTCTCTTGAGTGTTCTCCGCAGGAATGCTCCAAAAGGACTTCTTTTCATCAGGCACCTTCTCTTCTTTCTTCTGCTAACTCCAGACCTGTAAAAGGTCAAAAAGGACTAGACTGACACGAATTAGTGACTTCAAACAAAGAAAACATATATACAATGATGTGAAAAACACCATATATCAATTTGCTCC